>NW_025798876.1:0-20390 GCF_021613505.1 Equus quagga
AAATGAAAAGGACATAGTATCTGATTTTCTTTTAGAAACTGAATCTTAAGAAGGATATTCCAGTCTACCATATAGGATAAAGAAGCAGAAATCTGTGCTATTAACACGTAAAATGAGAGGCCACATTTAAATAATGGCATATATAACAAACCATCCTAAAATTTAGTGGCTTAAAATAGGAATAATTTATTTTTTTCTCAAGATTTTGTGGATTGCCTGGGGAGTTCTTTGGTTTGCGCCTATGTGTGGTGGCTCAGCTGGGATTGGATGGTCTAGGATGGCCTTACTCACACATCTGATTGTTGACTTGAAGTCACCTGGAGGGATGGAGATGTGCAGTCTCTCTACTCATTCCCATATTGTTGGTCACAGGCTCCCCAAAAGCAGTGAGAGAAGGACAAGCACAAGGAGCAAGTGTTTTTCAAGCCTTTGCTTGTGACATTTGCTAGTGTTCCAATGGCCAAAGCAAGTTTCAAGGCCAAGCCCACCCAGAGTCACAATAGGATGGCACTACAAAACACACAGAGACAGGGAGAGACCTAAGGGGTGGCCATTTTTTCAATCTACCACAAATAATTTTAGAGGAAAATTAGTCTGAGGTAATATTCATATTTGTCCATGTATTTGAATGTCCAAGGATCATTGTATAAAGCCTAAACAACTGGGAAACATTAAATTAACTGGAGAGGTAAGGGACATTTAGTTGTTACGTAAAGTAGGCCTGCAAAAATGTGGCAGTTTAATTTTCAGATGTATGCAAATTATTATGGCGCCTATGAAAAAAGTACATTTTAATTATTTTCCCAGATGTGTTGTATTCCTTAACACGTTTGATGTGTTTCTCTCTGGCCTTAGGAAGATAATGTAGCACTTGGGAACAAAGATGCAGCCTAACAGCCCTGCACTGGAGTCTGAGATGGAGAAGATCTCCACGGCCACCATGACCTTGCCCTTGGTGCTGCGGTAGACGGGGAGGAAGGGGACCCAGACACTGCAGAACACCAGCACGCTGAACGTCAGGAACTTGGCTTCATTGAAGGTGTCAGGCAGGTTGCGGGCCAGGTAAGCCAAGGAGAAGCTGCCCAGGGCCAAGGAGCCCAGGTATCCCAGGACACAGTAGAAGGCGGTGACCGAGCTCTTGTTGCACATGATGATGATGTGGCCTTGTTCAGAGTGCGCAACCATGTCAATGAAGGGAGGAGAGGTCCCCAGCCAGACTCCACGGAGACTCAGTTGGATAAAGGAGCAGACAGGAATGATGAAGTTAGGTGCCCCTGACACGGACCACTGCCTCATCCTTCTCCCTGGAGCGGTGAACTTGAAGGCCACAAGCACAGTAAGAGTTTTGGCCAAGACGGCAGAAACAGCCACAGTAAAAAGAACTCCAAATGTGATTTGTTGAAGAATGCAGGTGGCTGTGTTGGGACGACCGATGAAGAGTAAGCAGCAGAGGAAGGACAGGGTGAGGGAGACGAGCAGGATGTAGCTGAGAGTCCGATTATTGACCTTGACTATGAGAGTGTCTCGGTGCTTCACAAAGACCCCCAGGACCACAGCCGTGAGGCCAGAGAAAGAGAGAGCTGTGCAGGCCAGGGCCGTCCCCAAGGGGTCTTCGTAAGCGAGAAATGTCACAGCTTTTTGGAGGCATTGGTCTCGCTCTCTGTTGGCATACTGATGATCCGGACACCTGACACACTGATCCATGTCTGGGGAGAAGTGCAAAGTGTCCTCAGTCCAGGTTCAGTAATTCTGTCATTCACAGGCCCCCAAAGAAGAGCACTGGACAAGTTTAGCCAAATTGTCCTCCTTTGTTGCTCTAGACACCAGGTACAAAGTGGTCTGCAGGGAGTGATTCCCAGTTAATTCTGCCCATCTTCTTTATGGTTCAGTAAACTAAGCTGTTAGTGTTCTTAGTGTTTATCTTGTGTGTTCATGACAGCACTTTTTTCTCGAAGAAAGCCAAAAGATGTGCCTATGTCACTCAGTTATACCCCTATAAGCTGTGACCTGGTTTTATTCCTTCAATAAACAAGCGCTTATTGAAAAACCACCATGAGCCAGGTAATATGCTGTGTTCTAGGGCAACAGAGATGACCAAGTCACAGACCCCATTCCTAGGGAGTTTCGAAAGGACACGCTTTCTACCTTCTAAAGTGATCTCTAGTACATTTCATCTTGATTTCACTACCACTGCTTCTGTTAAGATTCTAGTCACGTCTCTCCTATGTTATCACAAGAACTTTCTATTCGGGTTCTCTGCCCCAGCCCAGCGGCAGAAGTGATGTTACACGGAAATGTGATCATGTTTATTATCCTCCACTAAAAATTTCAACAAACTCTTAAAAAGACCAAAAAGATGCTATATTACCTTGGTTTTGCCTATCTCTACTTTCTCTGCTCTGATTTTTAAGATTCTCAAATCTGGGGGCCGACCTCGTGGCGGAGTGGTTAAGTTCACGCGCTCCGCTGCAACAGCCCAGGGCTTCGCTGGTTTGGATCCTGGGCGTGGACATGGCACCGCTCATCAGGCCACGCTGAGGCGGCGTCCCACATGCCACAGCTAGAAGGACCCACAACTAAAATATACAACTATGTACGGGGGGGATTTGGGGAGAAAAAGCAGAAAAAAAAAAGATTCTCAAATCTTCCTGTGGTTCTCAAACTGTCCCATGCCCACGCAGCCCTGTAGGCGTCAATGCCTGCTTTTTCCTCCTGCTTGAGGAACTGCCCCTTCTTCTGTATGTTCCATTAAAATCTCTAGTTACTACAATCTGCCTGATAATAATTTCTGTGGGTGGTGCGAGTTAGAGTTAGAGAGTCATTATTTTCTCCGTGGATGCAGTCAATTTACCCAACATGTTTGTTTGAAAAGACTTTTTTATTCCCTCTACTCCTCAGTGTTTCCTGGTCATAAGTCAATGTGCATATATGGGTCCCTATAAGACCAGTTTGTATCTGAATTTCCTATTTGGTTCCACTGATTCCCTTGTTTATCCTTATGATGAAGCTACACTACTGTGAGGCTATACTACTTGATATCAGGGAGAGTAAGTCCTGCCACCCTCTTCTTGGTCTTTAAGATGGTCTAATCTATGCTTTCCCTTTATCATTTCCATATGAATTTATAAGTTGTAATTTCCACAGCAAAACTGATCAGAATTTTAATTGCAATTGTACAGAATCAGCGGATCGATTTGGACAGTGTCGATATCTGTACAACATTGGATCTGTTCAGACACGATCACAGTTTTTCTCTCCACTTCTTTCAGTTATCTTTTGTTTTTCTAAATTCACTTCTGTAAATTTGTGGACAGAAGCCTTTCAAAACTTTCATTAGGTTTATTTCTAGGTATTTCATTCTTTTAAGATGATTAAGTGTCATCTTTTAAAATTTAAATTTCAAATGCCTTGTACCTGGTATGGGGAAATAAAAATTTGTTTGTATATTAAACTTGTACTCAGCCACCACAAAACTCAGCTGATTCATTAATTTATCAGGATTTTATACTTACGCAATAACATCATCTGAAGATCATGTCAAATTTATTTTTTCCTTTCCAATAAAGTATTCCTTTTCTTTTCCTACCAATATTGCACTGGGCAGGACCTCCAGTGTAATATCTAGTAGCAGGGGTAAGATTGAACATTCTTCTCTCATACCTGCTTTCAACACTGGGTTTTCATCTTTGGTTCTGTAAATACCCTTTCTGGGATTGAGAGAGTTCCCTTCTAGTCTTCATTTTGTGAGAGTTGTTTTTGTTGTTTGTTTTAAAACATGAGTGAGTCTTTAATTTTATTATTTTTGTTTGCTTGTTTGTTTTATTTTGAAGAAGATTAGCCCTGAGCTGAGATCTGTGCCCATCTTCTATTTTATGTGGGACGCCTGCCATAGCATGGCATGACAGGCAGTGCACAGGTCCACATCCGGGATCTGAACCAGTGAACCCCGGGCCGCCGAAGTGGAACGTGTCAACTTAACCACTGTGCCACCGGGCTGGCCCCTAATTTTATTATTTTTCATTCTGCAGTTATTGTGATTATGACTTCTCTTTCTTCCAGGGTTAAGGTACTGAATTACACTGCATGAACTAAATTTGGTCATAATATGGCCTTCTTATAAAATACGGCTGGATTTGGAATTTTGATTTGTTTTTTGTTTTTGTAGGATTCTTGAGTTTAATTCAAGAAAGAGTGTGGCCTGTAAATTTCCTTTCTTGTAATGACTTTGTAAGATTTTGGTTTAAGAGATTCTCACAAAGTGAGTCAAAAAGTTTCTGTTTTTTCTATTCTCTGAAAGAGTTTGAGTAAACGTATGTTATTTATTCTTGAATATTTGGTAGGATTCACCAGTATTCTATCAAAGAAATATCCCACAATAAAATTTTGTAGGAATGTTTTAAACTATAACTCAATTTCTGCAATAGATCTGATACTATTCAGATTTTTCATTTCTCCTTGAGACAGCTTGGTAAATTTGATTTTCTTGGAAGTTTGTGAATTTCATCTACATTTTCATTGTATGAACAATATGTTATTTAAATTTTCTTGATGTTAAAAAGTTTCCTTATGAAAGCACAGATTACACCCATTTTAGCCTTGGTATTTTTTGCAATTTTTCTTATTTCCTTTGTTCAACAGTTCTAGGAGTTTATCAAGTTTATTTGTCATGGATTAGAATCTAATTGAATTTTGTTTATTTTCTCTATGTTTTTCTTTTATGTTGGTAAGTCTTCCTTTTACATTTATCTTTTTCTATTTTCTGTTTTCTTTGTGTTTACTTTTCTGTTCTGTTTCTAGTTCATGATGAATGCTTAGGACCTAGAACTTCAGCCTTTCTTCTTCATTTTTTTTTTTCTTTTGCAGAAGATTAGCCCTGAGCTAACATCTGCCACTGACCCTCCTCTTTTTCCTAAGGAAGAATAGCCCTCAGGTAAGATCCATCCCATCTTCCTCACTTTATATGGGGATGCCTGCCACAGCGTGGCTGGCCAAGTGGTGCATAGTCTGCGCCCAGGGTACAAGATGGCGAAGCCCAGGCCAATGAAGTGTAAAGTGCAAACTTAACTGTTGCACCACCGGGGAGGCTCCAGCCTTTCTTCTTTTGAATAAACATAATGTACAATATACATATGTAGACATAACCGTGGATTACACATTTCTCTCTAAGGATCATTTTAACTCCACTCCATAATGTTTTATAGGTAGTATTTGCAATTGGAAACATCTTCTAATTTCTATTGTAGTTTATTCTTTAATCATGGGTTGTCTCCATGTGGATCTGAATCTCCAAATACATCAGAATTGACGTTAGTTGAGCAGTATTCTTTATATGTACACGTGGAACATAAACCCGAACTGACCAGGGTCAAGTGTGCACATGGAAACTTTATTCCAATTGACTACATGCCAGACCATATCTCCAGTCTCAGTACATTCCAAAAGAAATTGAAATCATACTAAGTATGTTGTGAAAGTAAACTACATTTCAATCACAAAAAGAAAATTAGAAAATGCTGCCATGGATGTGGTTCCAGCATTGAAACATTTAACAATAGATCTGAGTAATTGCAAGATGTTAAACTATGGTAAGAAAAATCTTCATTATTTGTTTTCTGTTCTTTTCTACACTATGTCCCAAATCCCAAACCCACATCCTCTGTGTTCTAGTCACATGGAACCTATTCTTAAGTTCCCTGGATATTAAATACATTGCTAATTTGCCTTTCTTTTTGCCATTTCTAATAATTCTACCAAGAATTTATTACCCTATTCATTAGTCTGATATAATATGAGTGCTACTGCCTCTATGAGGAAGCTCATGACACTGCCAAATATAGATACTATCCAAATATAGATACTATCACTTATTTCATCCCATGGGTCACTGAATACATTTATCACAGCCCTATGTCACCACCTTGAATTTAATGCACTGGGTGTTATCTCCCCTACTCACCTGTGAACTCAGGGATCAAGACAGACTCAGTGAGACCATGCTGTACCATAAGCATTTTGTATGCTGTGGAAATACTTATTTCTTAAATCAAATGCAAACTTTCTGTTTTCCCGCTCTGTGCCAAAACAGCACTAGACACTGGAAAATTGAGGATGTCTTCAATGTGATCTAAATGTAGTTTTAAAGAGGATGAAAAGCAAATATTTACAATGCTGCCTGTTAGATTCCATGACAGGGATGAAAGGTTACTGTGCAGTGGTCCAAAAGGGTTTCCTTGAGATGACAATGTCTGCAATGGTTCTACAATGAGCCAAGTAAGCTAGTTCAGGGCAGAGAGAGAGCGTGTCATTTCAGGTGGAAATATTATTGGCTATAAAAACTAAATTACTAAATAGAAGAAGGAAGCATTTTGACTCTGCAGTCCTCCTGCAGAATCTTTGCCTTTCCTTGGGTGAATGGCAGATAACAGAGAGGTGGAGAATTTCTCTGCAAGGCACACACTCACCTGTCTCATTGGAAATCTCATTCTCTGGGCAGGGGGTGCAATCAAAACAGCAGGTAGCCTTTCCCTCCTGAGGGGTCTTCCTGAATCCGGGACTACAACTCTCACTGCATACAGAGTGTGGAGTCTGGAAAAGATCAGATACCTGTTGGTAACGGCTGTTACTTTTACCTAATTTTCCAGTAGCTAGAGTGTTTTAGAATACTGGGCCTTTAACAAATTCAACTTTTATATAACTAAATCCAATTCATTGGCTGGGTGCCATGTTTACTGTATGATACAAAATACAGGCATAGCTCGGACATATTGCGGGTTTGGTTTGAGGTCACTGCAGTAAAGCGAATATCCCCATAAAGCAAGTCACATGACTATGTTGCATTCCCAGTGGATAAAAAAAGATATGTTTACACTATACTGTAGTCTGCTATGGGTGCAACAGCTTCATATCTAAAAGAACAATGTACATAACAATTAAAATTACTTTATTGTTAAAATTGCTGCCCAATAGCTGAGCCTTTAGAAAGTCGTAATATTTTTGCTGGTGGAGGGTCTTGCCTCCACCTTGGATAATTGGTAAGTCAGAAAATTCCTTAAGTTGGAAGTGAGTTGTTAAATGCCCATATGTGGCCCTTTGCTAAGTGCTGAAGGAGCACAAAGCCCCCACAATAAGATTTTGGTTATTTATGTGTAGTGTGAAGCATTGTGATTAGATCCAACCCACCTCAGGAACACTGATGGCCCACTCTATCATTTCCTCAGATAAAGAGAGTTCCTGACCTCGTGGAGCATGTGGGGAATACTTTCCTACTTTCACCTTAAGTCCAAGACCTTCTGGAAAATTCCAAAAGTTGAGAATGGCATACTCTGCCTCTGATCTTCTTCCTTCAGCCAAATTCATGGTGTCACCAGCAGGATTGTTAAATTGGATGTTCCCAAGAAAGGGATGCAGCTAAAAGAGATGCATCATCCTGTGATGAAGTGTTTCCCGGTGTCAAAGATGAAAAGCCTGAATGGGGAAGGGCACTCATCATATGAAATCCCTGCTTCACAATTTAACTTTATTACAAGCATCTGATTAAGTAAAATAAATGAAACCATATGGAGAACTAAAACACCATACTGTTTCTATCAGTTGCAAGAGCAAATGCCGAAAGACATGCAGACCAAGACAGTCTGTGGCAAGGGATTCAGACAAATTCAACTGCAGAGTTAAATCTAGCGGCACTCATGCACTCTCTGAATTATTCCAGAGCATCAATCTGCAAAATATTAGCAATACCTAAAGTGGCTGCAGAAATAAGTGAGATCATTTATGTAAAGTATTCAGTATAATTTTCAGCACCATATAGGCACTTAAGGGACAAATTCTCTTCCTACTGTCATTGAGTAAGCTCATGGGAGAAGGCTTAATATTCCCTACTGAAAACACTAGGCAGGCAGGATGTTGAGATCCTTTGTAACACAAAGTAGTGATATTGACTCATAGCTGACTTCCTCCTTGCCATTAGCACCTTCTTCTTGAAGACCATTACTACCCAGGATGAGATTTACCTCCTAGAGAGGGAAACAAGCACAGAAACTCTTGTGTTCTTAGAGAAAGAATCCTAACTACTTGGTTTGTGCTCCATGGAACTCCGTAAGAAAGTCACATTTATGACAGGACATGCTATTAAGTGGAAGAGACATTACCTGCCAGGGAGAAAACACCAGCCCTTCTCCACTTCCCATTGTCTGCATTTCTACTTGTTGAAGAAGCATCTCGTGAAGGGTCCAGGCCACAGCAAACACAGCATTGTACGCATTGTTACTGCCTTCAGTCATGGCCATGTCAAAACAATGTCAAGGCAACCATCCCAGGGAGGCATTGAGTGGACACTTCTCCAATATTTTACAGTCAGATTCAGAAACCATGCAATTAAAAGAGATGAACCACAACTTAGCAAGGTAAAAGTCTTCTGGATATTTGGAAGGGTTAGCTGTCATGATGAATTTTTCAAAACCAGGGATCTCACCATGTTGGTGTGAAAAAATGAGTTCCATGGAATGAGTCAAGTATGAATTCTCTTAGACCAGCAGCAAAATCCCACTGTGATGTCGTGACCCAGACTTTCCATATCACTAAAAGATGCCATTTAGAAAAGCTCAAGCTTATTAGAGAGTCAGAATCACCATCAACGATAACCACCTTCGCTGATGATTCCTTGATCCACAAATGATATTGCCAGGTCGTTGAGAAATATGTCCTGTCACTGACAGGGATCATTTCCACAAAGGCTGCACAGATTCCACTCCTGTCCATCTCTCCTCTCAAATCTGAGAGAAACTGAACACCCTTCTTGTCTTCTGAGATGACTAGCCTCACCCAGGTCCAATTGAAATGAAGCAGCAAAGAGACCATGCCAAGGGCCAGAGATGTGTCCCTCGGGGCCATCTGATAAAGAGATGGAAACTGGTCATTGTCACTCAGGATAGGCTCAAAAGGGCCATAGGTAAGCTAACGGGAAAAGAAATTTGGAATCAGTGTAAGGAAGAGGATTGGCAAAAAGCACACTCTCCGTCCTGAAGGGTATTCAGAAACACCTGGAAGTGGTAGAAGGGAGATTTGCCCACTTCATTTTCTAATCATTCCCCACTCCCTGAGAGCTTGCTAGAGAATAACTGATCAGACTCAGAGTTCCAGGAAATTGCTTTGTCTCCTTCCCCCTCATCCTCCTCTCAACCCCGAACAAAGGAAAGCCATAACCCACCGAGGCTCTGTACACTTCTCCTTTGAGATCATATCCATTGAGAGATGCATAAACCCAGTCTCATCCAGTCGTCTTTTTTAGGCACCTGAGAATGCACCAAAGGAGACATGGTTTCATCTCTTCCCATCCCACACAGCCTTACCTGTGGAAATTTGTAGAGTGCCAGCAGTGTTCCAATCTGGGCAGAAATTGCCCATGTGGTTCCTGTAAGCACTGCTACAGACTTGCTCTCTCTCCTACAGGTGTAATTAGGGATGTCCATGTCCAGCCCTGAGAGCCAAACGAGGGAACTCTCCAATGTCCTGTGTTCACTGTGCACCGCATTATAGAGATCAAATCCCAGAGACATGTTGGGTAAAAGATGGGGGTTTCTGTTGATTTCCTCAATGGCAAAAATGAAGGCCAGGACAGTTCTTCTGCTGAAACTTGCAGAGAGGGATAGGGATCCTTAGGGAAAAGACACAAACCATGTTGATCTTAAGCTCCAGTACAGTCACTTAATTAGGGATGAATGCCCAGTCAACTCATTTCACCTGTAGCAACATCCGGCTCTCCTGAAGCTGTAGAATTTAGAGCTAAAGCAAATCACATAACAAAGACTCTGGAAGGTCCTCACTGAATTCCACACATGGAGGAGTGTGGTTAAGTTTACAAAGGAAAATAAAACGAACGGGAAATGTAGATCACATTCAGAGAGGGTTTTGTAAATCATGCTTTGGTTCAGGATCCAAAATGCTTGTTCATATGAGCACATCATTAAATGATTCATGGAAGAGCAAGAATATTAACAGGAGATTGGAGATAGCCCCGGGGAGGAGGAGTAGTTCCAACTGAAGTGTATGAGGCAAGCAGAGAAACATGACACCTGTGGGTTGACGATGGTGCAACAGAAGGCTGGCAATCAAATTCCCTAAACTTCTGCCCCATCAAAGTCGTGTATCTGCCACCATCAAAAACCAGGGAGCTAAGGCAAATGTCAGCATTCCACTGAAGGAGGAATCATCAAAAGGCAGGAACACTTGGAAGAAGCATAAAAGACTGAAAGAACTGGAGACACTTAGGAATCTAAGAGACACAACATTGCAAAGTTTAAAAAGTTCATCATCCATTTCTTATTTTAAAAATGTAACAATAATGTCAATATTAGCAATTAACATCTTCGGCAGTACCTAGTCCCAATAGTCCGTATTCTCTTCGCCTCCTCTACAGACTTTCTACAAAGGAATAATCTCCGAGGCCAAAGAAAATATTTTGCATTTCTATTGCCTGAGATCTGTAATTCCATCCAGAATGAAACAGAGTACGCTGTACTTATTTCAAGTGTTCTCTTTGTTGAGGCTTGATTAATAGCCCAGTTCATGCTCACTGCTTGTTAATGCTTCCTGTGTACTTGAGAAGGATAGGTACTCTTCAATTTTGAGGTATAGGGTTCTATATGTGTCCAATAAATCAGACTTGCAAATTTGGTTTTCCAATATTCTATTATTAGATATATGTTATTGTTGGTTTGAGAGAAAAGTGGAAATTCTTCGCTATGAGGGTTGATTTTTTTATATTTACCCTCCCCCTTTCCGCCTCCTCTTCTTCTTTCTCCTCTCTTTTCTATTTGATGCTATATTATCTTAACATGATACAGTGTGTACGATTAGAACTACTGTAGTGAGCTGAACTTTTATGCCATTGTGAATCAACCACTTTATTCTTATTCATGCATGTTATCCTTATCTGTTTTATCTGATATTGACTGGTATTTGCGTAGTGTGTCTTTATATCTTCTTCCATATCTTGACTTTCTAATTGTCCATGGTCTTGGTTTTCACATGTCTTGTTAACAAGATATAGCTAAAGTAGTTATCGCCCCATTCAACCTGACAATTTGCATTTAACTGGAGAATTTATTACATGTACATTTCTTGTATTTATATACTTGTTTTAGCCCCCCATCTATGTTTTTGTCACAACATTTTTTATCACTTTTATCTCCTTTTAAAATGTATTGATTTATCCTTGTTTTCTATATTCCATTTTATCTCCCCTATTTGGGGGAGAGTTACATTCTCTACTTCTATTTCACGACCAGTACACACTGTCTGACGTAGATATAGTTTCTCATCTCCTGAGAAACTCATGGAGCCTCTAGCTTTCAGCCACCTCCTCATGACTAGCTCGTTTTTGTTTCTGAGAATTTTATTTCTGCTTTTTCTTTAATTTCTCTCATTATCTCCTCCATGTCTAATTTATCCCTCAGATGTTCTAGTTCCTTGTCTTTTCGCACTGCATTCTGTTTCCTTCAGAATTGAAATTTAGTTCTTTATTCTCTCTTCTAGGATGTAACCCATCTATGGAATTTTAAATCTCAAAAGTTATGTATTTTTCATCTCTGAAATGTTATTTGCCAAATATGTCTGAAAATTTCTTAAAGTCTCCTGTTTGATTTTTATTTTGTGGTTGTAATTTTTATAAACAGTTTATACATAGTTATTTTATATTTTGAAATGGATAAATCTAATAGTTGAGGTTTCAAGGTCTAAATCTCTTGTTTTATTTTTAATTTTATTTCTCATGTTTTGGTGACTATTATAAACAATGGCACGTGTTTCCTTATGTTTTTGGTGAACTTGGTTTATGAGCTCAATCTTGTGTGATTTTAATAAGTAGAGCACCTGAAAACTTAGTGTAGGGTCCTTCCCTCCAGAAAAGGATGTCAATGACCTCTGCTCCCAGTCGTGTGAGGTGACACCAAGCTGAGTGACTTTATTTTCTTTTTTTATGGCTCACAACAAATCTTGGAGTCTGAGAGTCACTTCCCTAAAGTCACTGTGACTCAAAGACAAATCCTTTCATTGCAGGATGGCGCCGGCCTTTGGCCTCTGGGTAAATCCAAAATTTTCAAGCGCTTACAATTTCCTTCTTTCGTACTTTGAGATTTCTCTGACTTCATGGAAACTTGGGAATGCAATTAAAATCCTACTATTTTATTAAAGTCATGAAAAATCTTGTTTTGTACAGGGAAACCCCTACAAGTTATCTAGTCCTCTATACTCCCAAGAATTCTTTCGTTTAGATACTGTTTTGGATTTCTTTCTTTTAACATAAATTCTTTCTTTAAGTTGAAAAGAAAATAAATTTTCTAATCAAATGCATGAGCTTGGGGGGTAGAAACAATTTACACGCTGTTCAACGAAATAAGCTTAAGGTATAGAAAATTTTACAGGCTTATCATCTACCTATGGATTAGGTACATTTAACTGAAACTAGGAACCTGCATTTAGAACATATTTAATCAAATTCTAGGAGAAGAGTCATTGAGATGCACACTCCAGAGAATATTCTTTTTCTGTAATGTGCACACACACTTCACACACAGCTGATGGATATGCAACAAGCCACAATGTGGCCAACTTTAGTTAAACTTAGCTCTGATGTGATATAACCAATTATATTTTAAGGAGGGAGAGTGTGAAGAATCTATGGAAGCCCCACATATTTGCCATGTTAGAGCATTAAATGCTGCCAACAAAGAAGAAGGATGGTGTGTTATGAAAATAAATCAAAATCGGTAAAGAGCAGAGAATGACATCCATATTATTCTTCTTGCAGATAGAGTGTTCTTTCTGAGTAAAAATGAAGAACGTGTGTGTGTCATTGTGTCCTCCAACTGCTGAGATGGAGTCGGAGTACAAGAAGTGTATTGTGGTGTGACATCTGTGAAAAATAGAAGGATTAGGGAGGGAGAGCCTCCACACTGATACAGATGATGCACTTGTGAGATGAAAAAGGAGGAGGATTAGGCAGGGGGAGCTCCCCATCACAACAGGGAGATGCTAGTCCTCTGGCCCTGCCCCAGACCTACTGACTCAGAATGTCCGAGGTGGGGTCCAGCACTCCTTCTGTGTTTTAACAAGCCCTCCAGATGATTCTGTCCCATGATAAAATTTGAGGACAGCTAGTTTAAAGGAAAGTTATCACACCAAAGAAATAAACACAGAAAAAGTGAAACAATTGCCTAAATACTTTGTGGTAATGTGCTTTTAAAAATGCAAAATACAAATCACTTTAAAGGAAGCATACAAGTTGTAAAACCATCTAGAACAAAGAGTTCAATTTATACCTAGAGAAACTGAAGTTGGAGAGAAAAGAAAGAAGTAAAAACCATTACATTTTTCATCTAATATTGAGGAGTCAATGAGGCAAGACTTCAGATTCTGGGTTCTTCTTATTTTTAAAATTAAAAGTATTCTAAAATCAAATGCAAAAAGATGCATATATCCAACCTGGTGGAGAAAAGTTTAAAGAAGAAAATGATTTATTTATTCATTTATTTTTCTTTGCTGAGGAAGATTCGACCTGAGCCAATGTCTGTTGCTAATCTTACTCTAATTTGTATGTGGACCGCTGCCACAGCATGGCCACTGACAGATGAGTGGTGTAGCTCCATGCCCGGGCTGCTGAAGTAGAGCATGCTGAACTTAACCACTAGGCTACCAGAGCTGGCCCAAAAAATTATTTTTCTTAGGGCAAAACTAGTAAAAATAAAAATGTCAAATATGAAACAGGACCACAGAGATGAAGGTACACGTATCAATTATACTGTATTTAAGTTACTTAAATCACTTCCTTTTTTTTTTTTTTTTTTGAGGAAGATTAGCCCTGAGCTAACTGCTGCCAATTCTCCTCTTTTTGCTGAGGAAGACTGGCCCTGAGCTAACATCCATGCCCATCTTCCTCTACTTTATATGTGGGACGCCTACCACAGCATGGTGTGCCAAGTGGTGCCATGTCCGATCCGAACCCTCGATCCTGGGCCACCGAAGTGGAACGTGTGAACTTAACGGCTGTGCCACCAGTCCGGCCCCTTAAATCACTTTCTCAGTATTGAATATTGTTCTATGTCACTCACAGAAGACACAGGAAATCAACATGGAACATAAATACTGAAATAAAGGGGATTATCAATGATATTCTATACAAGTGCTCACAAAAGCAAAGCCACAATTAATATGAAACTATTATCCGTGTAAGTGCGTACTGTAATACACATATCTGAAGGCAAAAGGTACTAAGGAATACAATGTAAGTAGAGTTTAAAAAGCATATGCTAAATAATAATATATATAAAGGAAAGATTTTAGAAATATGAAATAAAGTGAATCTAACTATAACCACAGTAAGAGAACTCACTGTAACCTCTCTTAGTCTTTGTCCAAAATACATCAATATACTAATAATGTACAATGTTAACCTTGGTTTATTATTAAATATTTGAGAAACACACCCAATCTACATATAAATCTTAAACTTTCTGACTTAAAAGTAGAGAAAGCATATTATTATGAAATTGATCCTTTCCTCATTCAGCAAGCAAGTTCTATATCATAGTCAATTTCTGAAATCACCCGAAGAGAGAGATCCTTTGGCCAACCGCAGAAATCCTGATTCAGAAGCTCATCATGTGAACAAGCAGATTTGAAGTCCAGCTCTGTAAACCATGCACTCACACAAAATCCTCATTAACTACCAACATATTCTACATAAATCAGATAATTATTTTTTTGAGGAAGATTAGGACTGAGCTAACTGCTGCCAATCCTGCTCTTTTTGCTGAGGAAGACTGGCTCTGAGCTAACATCCGTGCCCATCTTCCTCTACTTTATATGTGGGAAGCCTGCCACAGCATGGCTTGACAAGCGGTGCATAGGTCTGCACCCGGGATCCGAATTGGCGAACCCCGGGCTACAGAAGTGGAATGTGCGCACTTAATCGCTGTGCCACTGAGCCTGCCCCATCAGATAATTTTTAACCACTAATCACTCTAATGTATAACTCTTGGTTCAAACAGGAAATCAAACCAATGATTAGAAAGGAGTAGCCAGGAACCCAGGAGAGAGAGGAGAGAGAAAGGAAGAAGAGAAAGAAGATAAGCTCTCAACCCAATACAAGGGGAAAGAAGAAAGAAAATATATATAAAATAATTTGAAAAAAGATGTAAGCAGAGTTAAGCATATAAACAAATAAAACACAAGTCCAGAGGAAAATTAATCAGTTGTTTTAATTCTCTGGAAAGATCTACAAAATTGACATCATTCAGACAAGACTAATTAAAAGAATACTTTGAAGAAGACAAACCTTAATGACATTAGGTGGGAGAAAGGGACCATGAGTGAAGCCACAGAGGAAATTCTATAGCCGTCATGAGAATACTGTGTATAATCACCTGGAAATATTGTGTATAATCACCTGCGTATATTTCACCTGGCATCTCAGTGAAAGACCTGCTTTTTACATGAAAATGTAATTACCCAACGCACTCAATCATAAAATAAAGAGGAAATTATACAAATGTTGCTACATGCCTTCAAGAGAGATTTTAAGACATAAAATTCAAATCTATGGCAGCGCTCAATGTCTTTACAGATGAGCTGTTTCTAAAACTTAAGAATAGATATTTACCCTACTAGGGTACCCTTCCCTACCCTCCCAGAAGATAGAGTAAGAAGGTATATCTCTATTAATTATGAAGTTAACCTGAGCTTGTTACCAACACCAAAAGGAAAATATGAGCAAGAAATCATCACAAACAGGCTATTAGAAAATTAGATAATCTTTTCATATCCTCATATTCAATGTCCTCACATATCTGCCAGGAGATAAACACTATGCTCATTGAAGTATACAAAGGATTTGATACCATTTGACATGCATTTCTGACAGAACATATGATTTTTGGAGGACACTTCCTTAAAGTGTTTTTTTTTTTTTAAATAACTAAAACTAAAAAATCTCCTCTCAAGTCAAAACACAGGTCTTCTTCAAACAAGAACAATGAGTCACATTTACAGGTGGGTGAGGGGTGGGCACAGAAGATCACCCCAAATGGGGGCTGCTCTGCACAGGCTGGGATGTTTCCCCCGGCAGATCTGAAGGTCCATCACTACGAGCCATGGCTCCTGCTACGGCGGCTCATCTCCCTCGGGTGCTGTGGGATGAAGATGCTTAAAGAATCTCTGCATGAAGGGCATGTCCGTTAAAATCAGGGACAGCGCCATAACTTCTGTTAGCACCAATATTATTGAGTATCTTTCTGGACTTCCTAATTTATTAGATAATGCAATAAAATAACAGGTAAGAAAGAAGGGAACAAAGGAGCAAGCAGTAGTATTTTGCAGAGGATAAGATTATTCACCTGGGAAACCAAAGAGAAAATGTGGAGAGTTCTTATAACCAAGGGAGAAGGACAAGCCAACCAAGCACTAAATAAATATACACCTGCCAATCGCTTGTCAACGGAACATCAGTGACATAAAAGCATTATTGGAACCTATATATAACATAGCAATGCCCTTAAGAAAAATCACACTGGCTTTTGGGGACAATATCATAAAACCCTATTTTCTTATGTTTCTTATATAAAATATTGCATAGATGTTGATATTCTCCAGAAAGTGCTGTCAAAATAATATAACAAGCTAAAAGTTGCAAGGTAATTTTTTTAAGATAGTTTCAAAATTACTTTAGGGATTTCCTGGAAGCATGGAAGTTTCAGGAAGGGAGTGAAAATAATTCAGACTATGAAGGGGAGAATGTGATTTTCCAGAAACGATCATTACAATCATTGATTTACGCAATATCTTACACAGGGTGGTGATGGTATTGGAAGACAGAAATTCATCAACATCACAGAACAGAAAATACAGAGATTACTGTGTTTACATAAATGTGTCATGCATCACACAGGTGTTATTGGAAATCATAGAGAAGTAATGAATTGTTCTATTAATGGTAAAGATAAACTCGTGTGGAATATAAAACCAAGTTAATCCACTTAACACCTGATGCAAAATAAATTCTGAAGCTCTAACCTGTTCAGAAGAAAAATAAAGTACTGAATTAAGACATTTCTATCTATAAAATTGTAGGTTGGAGAAGGCATGGCAAAAAGCCAGAAAGAATAAGCCCAAAGATGATTACATTTTACTCTACACAAAAGTTCATGTTCTTTTCTATTTTAAACACGTCATACACAAAATATTTAAAATCAACAACAACCTGGTAACACACTTTCAGAATATTGACAACCAAATCATTTTGTCTTCAAAATGTAAAATGTTCTTTAAAAATGAAGAGGTATAGTTGAATGCAAAATGGTAAAAGTCACAAAAAGTAACCCATCAAAGAACATATTCTTAAAATTCAGTAAAAATACGAAAATGATCAATCCAACACTAACAAAGGAAACACAAATATAATTAATGAGATCTCATTTTCACACATCAAATTGGCCAAGTAGTAAAAGAAAAGTGTGAAGGAAATACATCCTTTCCTTCACAGTTAATGAAAGTATCAATGAGCACATTTCAGGAAGGTTCTTTGGCAATATAGCTTGAAAGCCTTACAATACACCTAGCATTGCACCTAGCCATTCTACATCCAAGAATTCATTTGCTTTAACTGGAGTAGAGTGCAAATATGTGTCTATGAGCTTGCCTGTTATGTCCCTAATTATACTAACAAAAATTAGAAACAAATCAGTAATCCAAAAATCAATGTTGATTAAGATTTGGCTAGCCTCAAGGTTACAATAAGTAGTGTATAGGCAAAATAATTACCTTCAGTTGAGGACAGTAGTATCGTCAGTTAAGGACTGACATTAAGAATAATAAGCTATTTACTTCTTTTTCTATAAATAGATATTTACTTATATAGATACATATTTATGATATTTTGTTATGTAAAACGATTACAGAGGAATGGGGACAGATAACCCCACTTTTGTAATGTGTTCATATTTATAAGCAGAAGAATAAAAAGTAGGATCAGGACCACATTACGACTTTCTTGGGCTTGAGGCACTTTTGCCTTTGGGGGCCTCTTGCTCTCTCAAAAATACTAAAACGTAATTCATGGCTGTGTTGATATAGAGACAAATATATTCATCTTGTCTATAGAAACATGTTTCTTTTTCCTAGAGTTCATTTTTCCCTCCTGATTTTAGAAGAAATTAAAACATTCTCATGGGTCCCTAAAGTCTAATGGATACTGGTTGCCCTGTGCCTAGTGGAAAAGTCAGCTCAGATGTGAAAATCTCCTGTTTTCTTTCAGCAGGATGTTCTTTTAACAGAGACAGAGTTTCCAGGGCACACGTCTGGTGAGAGCCGACCTGCCCAGGGACAAGGTCCTCTGAGCTTGCGTGTGTGAGTGGAGAGCACAGGACAAGAAGAAAAGCATTTAGCCTCTCGTCCTGCGAGGAGAAACCAACTCTCCCTACACCATCCAGGTGCCTGAAGCTGCCGGGACATAGGAGTTGAACTTGCCTTCCATGCGAGAGACTCAGGCCACACCTTCCCGGACTCAAGAGCCCCCAGATCCTGCAGCCCCGGCGCTGGCTAAGGAACCACAACCAGCAGCATCCCTCAGAATGACAGTGTGCACCTTAAACACACTGATAACAAGATGGCAAATACAACTGGGAAAATCATGGAAAGAAAAGAACAGGTAAACGTGGAAAGCATCAAGGAATGAAAAGATAAGTAGACAAAATATCTAGAAGTAAGAGGGGATATAAGCTAGGTGCAGATACTCTGGCAGGGAAGGGGCCCCAACTCCCAGCCCTGCCATCCTCACCCCCAAATGGGTGCAGCTACTGCAGGCAAAACTTGAGGATCCAGCGCTGTCCTGGGGAGTCAGCAATCACTGTCTTCAGAGAAATCCCCTCTTCTCACATGGTCACTGACCCTCTGTGGGAATCCCTGAAATTCTGCCTCCTCAATGGTTTAACTAGACCTTAGGATGCTGAACTGACATTGGCAATATCCAAAGATGGAGGAACAGATCCAACAATGTTTTCAGCCCGGCTTGCAGCTCTAGGACGCATGGAACACCTCACTATGAAACAACGATATCGAGATGTTTCAAAGAGCAGCCAGATGCCTACAGGAAGAAATCTGACCTTGCAGGTGGGGCAGAGACAGCAGTGGCCTCCCTGTAGGGATGTTACAAATAAAACGCATGACAAAAGGGACATTGGGAGACTCTTCACTTAGTGAAAGGGACATTTTGCTCTAGCTTCTTCACATTGAACTCCTGCCCATGGGCTGTGTTTCTAAGGGACTTCACTTGATCCAAGGCTGTGGCAGCCCAGGCAGAAGGGGAGGGCAGAGCTGCTGGAGTACATTGGTACATCTCACTAAGCTTGCAGCCCTGAAAATGGGGAAAAAAAGGAAGGAAAGCAGAAAACATAAAATCTCTCTTTCCCCTCTGAAGGAAATGATGAAGTCCGTGGGAAAAGACAGAATTAATTATGGAGAGTTCCGGGGAGGTGAGGGTGCACGGAGAAAGGAAAGACCAGGCGATGCACAGCGCTGTGGTCTATCCAACCACAGATCTCCTAGACATCATTTATCTTAATAATGAAGCAGAAAATAAATAAATAGGTACTTACTGCTCCAAAATGATATCCTTGACAGGCTTAGTGTTCCTACTGTAAGAGAAAATTGTGTAAAGGGGGAAAAAACCCACCAACAACGATGTCTCCATCCTTGTATACACTGGGTTTCATTCTCCAAAAGCAGAGGGGATCAGCGAAACGTTACACGAATAGAGGAAACTGCAGGAGCAGAAAGATGAAAAGCCAAAGGAACATCTTAGAAGTGTCTGCAAATCCCTGAGTCTGTGTGAGGTTTGGAGCGGGAGAGGCAGAGGTGGAACATGCAGCCTGAGCAGATATATAGGTGCACATATACACCCAGATCTATATGTATGTGTTATTGTTGTGGACTGGAGAAGCAACTCTAATGCCCCCCGACTCCTTTCAGCAAAGTCTCTTCCTCTCCCCTCGAGTGATCCAGATCCCTTTCTGCCCTGGGGCTCTGCGTCTGAGGTCCCGTGTCGAGATGAAAAACACAGGTTGGAAAACATGTTTGCGGATCATCCTCTGCAGCCCAAGGTGCTATGATTTCATCCGTGTCCACGAATAGCAAGGCCCCGGGGACCATGTCCTCTCGGGCAGATTGGGTCCCAAGCCTGTGTCAACAAGTCATCTCCATGAATGCCATTTGTGATGATGCAAATGAAGTGCATCAGAGGATGCGATGTCAGGTGTAAGGTGAAAGGGTCACAAAGGACCCGAGCTGCTCAGGGCTCAGACAAGAACATTCCAGCATCACACCCTTCAAAGTCTAAGATAGGG
>NW_025798877.1:0-20394 GCF_021613505.1 Equus quagga
AAATGAAAAGGACATAGTATCTGATTTTCTTTTAGAAACTGAATCTTGAGAAGCATATTTCAGTCTACAATATAGGGTAAAGAAGCAGAAACCTGTGCTATTAACATGTAAAATGAGAGGCCATATTTAAATAATGGCATATATAACAAACCATCCTAAAATTTAGTGGCTTAAAATAGGAATAATTTATTTTTTTCTCAAGATTTTGTGGATTGCCTGGGGAGTTCTTTGGTTTGCGCCTATGTGTGGTGGCTCAGCTGGGATTGGATGGTCTAGGATGGCCTTACTCACACATCTGATTGTTGACTTGAAGTCACCTGGAGGGATGGAGATGTGCAGTCTCTCTACTCATTCCCATATTGTTGGTCACAGGCTCCCCAAAAGCAGTGAGAGAAGGACAAGCACAAGGAGCAAGTGTTTTTCAAGCCTTTGCTTGTGACATTTGCTAGTGTTCCAATGGCCAAAGCAAGTTTCAAGGCCAAGCCCACCCAGAGTCACAATAGGATGGCACTACAAAACACACAGAGACAGGGAGAGACCTAAGGGGTGGCCATTTTTTCAATCTACCACAAATAATTTTAGAGGAAAATTAGTCTGAGGTAATATTCATATTTGTCCATGTATTTGAATGTCCAAGGATCATTGTATAAAGCCTAAACAACTGGGAAACATTAAATTAACTGGAGAGGTAAGGGACATTTAGTTGTTACGTAAAGTAGGCCTGCAAAAATGTGGCAGTTTAATTTTCAGATGTATGCAAATTATTATGGCGCCTATGAAAAAAGTACATTTTAATTATTTTCCCAGATGTGTTGTATTCCTTAACACGTTTGATGTGTTTCTCTCTGGCCTTAGGAAGATAATGTAGCACTTGGGAACAAAGATGCAGCCTAACAGCCCTGCACTGGAGTCTGAGATGGAGAAGATCTCCACGGCCACCATGACCTTGCCCTTGGTGCTGCGGTAGACGGGGAGGAAGGGGACCCAGACACTGCAGAACACCAGCACGCTGAACGTCAGGAACTTGGCTTCATTGAAGGTGTCAGGCAGGTTGCGGGCCAGGTAAGCCAAGGAGAAGCTGCCCAGGGCCAAGGAGCCCAGGTATCCCAGGACACAGTAGAAGGCGGTGACCGAGCTCTTGTTGCACATGATGATGATGTGGCCTTGTTCAGAGTGCGCAACCATGTCAATGAAGGGAGGAGAGGTCCCCAGCCAGACTCCACGGAGACTCAGTTGGATAAAGGAGCAGACAGGAATGATGAAGTTAGGTGCCCCTGACACGGACCACTGCCTCATCCTTCTCCCTGGAGCGGTGAACTTGAAGGCCACAAGCACAGTAAGAGTTTTGGCCAAGACGGCAGAAACAGCCACAGTAAAAAGAACTCCAAATGTGATTTGTTGAAGAATGCAGGTGGCTGTGTTGGGACGACCGATGAAGAGTAAGCAGCAGAGGAAGGACAGGGTGAGGGAGACGAGCAGGATGTAGCTGAGAGTCCGATTATTGACCTTGACTATGAGAGTGTCTCGGTGCTTCACAAAGACCCCCAGGACCACAGCCGTGAGGCCAGAGAAAGAGAGAGCTGTGCAGGCGAGGGCCATCCCCAAGGGGTCTTCATAAGCCAGAAAGGTCACAGCTTTTTGGAGGCATTGGTCTCGCTCTCTGTTGGCATACTGATGATCCGGACACCTGACACACTGATCCATGTCTGGGGAGAAGTGCAAAGTGTCCTCAGTCCAGGTTCAGTAATTCTGTCATTCACAGGCCCCCAAAGAAGAGCACTGGACAAGTTTAGTCAAATTGTCCTCCTTTGTTGCTCTAGACACCAGGTAAAAAGTGGTCTGCAGGGAGCGATTCCCAGTTAATTCTGCCCATCTTCTTTATGGTTCAGTAAACTAAGCTGTTAGTGTTATTAGTGTTTATCTTGTGTGTTCATGACAGCACTTTTTTCTCGAAGAAAGCCAAAAGATGTGCCTATGTCACTCAGTTATACCCCTATAAGCTGTGACCTGGTTTTATTCCTTCAATAAACAAGCGCTTATTGAAAAACCACCATGAGCCAGGTAATATGCTGTGTTCTAGGGCAACAGAGATGACCAAGTCACAGACCTCATTCCTAGGGAGTTTCGAAAGGACACGCTTTTTCTACCTTCTAAAGTGATCTCTAGTACATTTCATCTTGATTTCACTACCACTGCTTCTGTTAAGATTCTAGTCACGTCTCTCCTATGTTATCACAAGAACTTTCTATTCGGGTTCTCTGCCCCAGCCCAGCGGCAGAAGTGATGTTACACGGAAATGTGATCATGTTTATTATCCTCCACTAAAAATTTCAACAAACTCTTAAAAAGACCAAAAAGATGCTATATTACCTTGGTTTTGCCTATCTCTACTTTCTCTGCTCTGATTTTTAAGATTCTCAAATCTGGGGGCCGACCTCGTGGCGGAGTGGTTAAGTTCACGCGCTCCGCTGCAACAGCCCAGGGCTTCGCTGGTTTGGATCCTGGGCGTGGACATGGCACCGCTCATCAGGCCACGCTGAGGCGGCGTCCCACATGCCACAGCTAGAAGGACCCACAACTAAAATATACAACTATGTACGGGGGGGATTTGGGGAGAAAAAGCAGAAAAAAAAAAGATTCTCAAATCTTCCTGTGGTTCTCAAACTGTCCCATGCCCACGCAGCCCTGTAGGCGTCAATGCCTGCTTTTTCCTCCTGCTTGAGGAACTGCCCCTTCTTCTGTATGTTCCATTAAAATCTCTAGTTACTACAATCTGCCTGATAATAATTTCTGTGGGTGGTGCGAGTTAGAGTTAGAGAGTCATTATTTTCTCCGTGGATGCAGTCAATTTACCCAACATGTTTGTTTGAAAAGACTTTTTTATTCCCTCTACTCCTCAGTGTTTCCTGGTCATAAGTCAATGTGCATATATGGGTCCCTATAAGACCAGTTTGTATCTGAATTTCCTATTTGGTTCCACTGATTCCCTTGTTTATCCTTATGATGAAGCTACACTACTGTGAGGCTATACTACTTGATATCAGGGAGAGTAAGTCCTGCCACCCTCTTCTTGGTCTTTAAGATGGTCTAATCTATGCTTTCCCTTTATCATTTCCATATGAATTTATAAGTTGTAATTTCCACAGCAAAACTGATCAGAATTTTAATTGCAATTGTACAGAATCAGCGGATCGATTTGGACAGTGTCGATATCTGTACAACATTGGATCTGTTCAGACACGATCACAGTTTTTCTCTCCACTTCTTTCAGTTATCTTTTGTTTTTCTAAATTCACTTCTGTAAATTTGTGGACAGAAGCCTTTCAAAACTTTCATTAGGTTTATTTCTAGGTATTTCATTCTTTTAAGATGATTAAGTGTCATCTTTTAAAATTTAAATTTCAAATGCCTTGTACCTGGTATGGTGAAATAGAAATTTGTTTGTATATTAAACTTGTACTCAGCCACCACAAAACTCAGCTGATTCATTAATTTATCAGGATTTTATACTTACACAATAACATCATCTGAAGATCATGTCAAATTTATTTTTTTCCTTTCCAATAAAGTATTCCTTTTCTTTTCCTACCAATATTGCACTGGGCAGGACCTCCAGTGTAATATCTAGTAGCAGGGGTAAGATTGAACATTCTTCTCTCATACCTGCTTTCAACACTGGGTTTTCATCTTTGGTTCTGTAAATACCCTTTCTGGGATTGAGAGAGTTCCCTTCTAGTCTTCATTTTGTGAGAGTTGTTTTTGTTGTTTGTTTTAAAACATGAGTGAGTCTTTAATTTTATTATTTTTGTTTGCTTGTTTGTTTTATTTTGAAGAAGATTAGCCCTGAGCTGAGATCTGTGCCCATCTTCTATTTTATGTGGGACGCCTGCCATAGCATGGCATGACAGGCAGTGCACAGGTCCACATCCGGGATCTGAACCAGTGAACCCCGGGCCGCCGAAGTGGAACGTGTCAACTTAACCACTGTGCCACCGGGCTGGCCCCTAATTTTATTATTTTTCATTCTGCAGTTATTGTGATTATGACTTCTCTTTCTTCCAGGGTTAAGGTACTGAATTACACTGCATGAACTAAATTTGGTCATAATATGGCCTTCTTATAAAATACGGCTGGATTTGGAATTTTGATTTGTTTTTTGTTTTTGTAGGATTCTTGAGTTTAATTCAAGAAAGAGTGTGGCCTGTAAATTTCCTTTCTTGTAATGACTTTGTAAGATTTTGGTTTAAGAGATTCTCACAAAGTGAGTCAAAAAGTTTCTGTTTTTTCTATTCTCTGAAAGAGTTTGAGTAAACGTATGTTATTTATTCTTGAATATTTGGTAGGATTCACCAGTATTCTATCAAAGAAATATCCCACAATAAAATTTTGTAGGAATGTTTTAAACTATAACTCAATTTCTGCAATAGATCTGATACTATTCAGATTTTTCATTTCTCCTTGAGACAGCTTGGTAAATTTGATTTTCTTGGAAGTTTGTGAATTTCATCTACATTTTCATTGTATGAACAATATGTTATTTAAATTTTCTTGATGTTAAAAAGTTTCCTTATGAAAGCACAGATTACACCCATTTTAGCCTTGGTATTTTTTGCAATTTTTCTTATTTCCTTTGTTCAACAGTTCTAGGAGTTTATCAAGTTTATTTGTCATGGATTAGAATCTAATTTAATTTTGTTTATTTTCTCTATGTTTTTCTTTTATGTTGGTAAGTCTTCCTTTTATATTTATCTTTTTCTATTTTCTGTTTTCTTTGTGTTTACTTTTCTGTTCTGTTTCTAGTTCATGATGAATGCTTAGGACCTAGAACTTCAGCCTTTCTTCTTCATTTTTTTTTTCTTTTGCAGAAGATTAGCCCTGAGCTAACATGTGCCACTGACCCTCCTCTTTTTCCTAAGGAAGAATAGCCCTCAGGTAAGATCCATCCCATCTTCTTCACTTTATATGGGGATGCCTGCCACAGCGTGGCTGGCCAAGTGGTGCATAGTCTGCGCCCAGGGTACAAGATGGCGAAGCCGAGGCCAACGAAGTGGAAAGTGCAAACTTAACTGTTGCACCACCGGGGAGACCCCAGCCTTTCTTCTTTTGAATAAACATAATGTACAATATACATATGTAGACATAACCGTGGATTACACATTTCTCTCTAAGGATCATTTTAACTCCACTCCATAATGTTTTATAGGTAGTATTTGCAATTGGAAACATCTTCTAATTTCTATTGTAGTTTATTCTTTAATCATGGGTTGTCTCCATGTGGATTTGAATCTCCAAATACATCAGAATTGACGTTAGTTGAGCAGTATTCTTTATATGTACACGTGGAACATAAACCCGAACTGACCAGGGTCAAGTGTGCCCATGGAAACTTTATTCCAATTGACTACATGCCAGACCATATCTCCAGTCTCAGTACATTCCAAAAGAAATTGAAATCATACTAAGTATGTTGTGAAAGTAAACTACATTCCAATCACAAAAAGAAAATTAGAAAATGCTGCCTTGGATGTGGTTCTAGCATTGAAACATTTAACAATAGATCTGAGTAATTGCAAGATGTTAAACTATGGTAAGAAAAATCTTCATTATTTGTTTTCTGTTCTTTTCTACACTATGTCCCAAATCCCAAACCCACATCCTCTGTGTTCTAGTCACATGGAACCTATTCTTAAGTTCCCTGGATATTAAATATATTGCTAATTTGACTTTCTTTTTGCCATTTCTAATAATTCTACCAAGAATTTATTACCCTATTCATTAGTCTGATATAATACGAGCGCTACTGCCTCTATGAGGAAGCTCATGACACTGCCAAATATAGATACTATCCAAATATAGATACTATCACTTATTTCATCCCATGGGTCACTGAATACATTTATCACAGCCCTATGTCACCACCTTGAATTTAATGACTGGGTGTTATCTCCCCGACTCACCTGTGAACTCAGGGATCAAGACAGACTCAGTGAGACCATGCTGTACCATAAGCATTTTGTATGCTGTGGAAATACTTATTTCTTAAATCAAATGCAAACTTTCTGTTTTCCTGCTCTGTGCCAAAACAGCACTAGACACTGTAAAATTGAGGATGTCTTCAATGTGATCTAAATGTAGTTTTAAAGAGGATGAAAAGCAAATATTTACAATGCTGCCTGTTAGATTCCATGACAGGGATGAAAGGTTACTGTGCAGTGGTCCAAAAGGGTTTCCTTGAGATGACAATGTCTGCAATGGTTCTACAATGAGCCAAGTAAGCTAGTTCAGGGCAGAGAGAGAGCGTGTCATTTCAGGTGGAAATATTATTGGCTATAAAAACTAAATTACTAAATAGAAGAAGGAAGCATTTTGACTCTGCAGTCCTCCTGCAGAATCTTTGCCTTTCCTTGGGTGAATGGCAGATAACAGAGAGGTGGAGAATGTCTCTGCAAGGCACACACTCACCTGTCTCATTGGAAATCTCATTCTCTGGGCAGGGGGTGCAATCAAAACAGCAGGTAGCCTTTCCCTCCTGAGGGGTCTTCCTGAATCCGGGACTACAACTCTCACTGCATACAGAGTGTGGAGTCTGGAAAAGATCAGATACCTGTTGGTAACGGCTGTTACTTTTACCTAATTTTCCAGTAGCTAGAGTGTTTTAGAATACTGGGCCTTTAACAAATTCAACTTTTATATAACTAAATCCAATTCATTGGCTGGGTGCCATGTTTACTGTATGATATAAAATACAGGCATAGCTCGGACATATTGCGGGTTTGGTTTGAGGTCACTGCAGTAAAGCGAATATCCCCATAAAGCAAGTCACATGACTATGTTGCATTCCCAGTGGATAAAAAAAGATATGTTTACACTATACTGTAGTCAGCTATGGGTGCAACAGCTTCATATCTAAAAGAACAATGTACATAACAATTAAAATTACTTTATTGTTAAAATTGCTGCCCAATAGCTGAGCCTTTAGAAAGTCATAATATTTTTGCTGGTGGAGGGTCTTGCCTCCACCTTGGATAATTGGTAAGTCAGAAAATTCCTTAAGTTGGAAGTGAGTTGTTAAATGCCCATATGTGGCCCTTTGCTAAGTGCTGAAGGAGCACAAAGCCCCCACAATAAGATTTTGGTTATTTATGTGTAGTGTGAAGCATTGTGATTAGATCCAACCCACCTCAGGAACACCGATGGCCCACTCTATCATTTCCTCAGATAAAGAGAGTTCCTGACCTCGTGGAGCATGTGGGGGAATACTTTCCTACTTTCATCTTAAGTCCAAGACCTTCTGGAAAATTCCAAAAGTTGAGAATGGCATACTCTGCCTCTGATCTTCTTCCTTCAGCCAAATTCATGGAGTCACCAGCAGGATTGTTAAATTGGATGTTCCCAAGAAAGGGATGCAGCTAAAAGAGATGCATCATCCTGTGATGAAGTGTTTCCCGGTGTGAAAGATGAAA
Source organism: Equus quagga (assembly GCF_021613505.1). Lineage (NCBI taxonomy): Eukaryota > Metazoa > Chordata > Mammalia > Perissodactyla > Equidae > Equus > Equus quagga. Next base: position 7,464 of record NW_025798877.1, read on the forward strand.
AGCCTGAATGGGGAAGGGCACTCATCATATGAAATCCCTGCTTCACAATTTAACTTTATTACAAGCATCTGATTAAGTAAAATAAGTGAAACCATATGGAGAACTAAAACACCATACTGTTTCTATCAGTTGCAAGAGCAAATGCCGAAAGACATGCAGACCAAGACAGTCTGTGGCAAGGGATTCAGACAAATGTCAACTGCAGAGTTAAATCTAGCTGCACTCATGCACTCTCTGAATTATTCCAGAGCATCAATCTGCAAAATGATATTAGCAATACCTAAAGTGGCTGCAGAAATAAGTGAGATCATTTATGTAAAGTATTCAGTATAATTTTCAGCACCATATAGGCACTTAAGGGACAAATTCTCTTCCTACTGTCATTGAGTAACCTCATGGGAGAAGGCTTAATATTCCCTACTGAAAACACTAGGCAGGCAGGATGTTGAGATCCTTTGTAACACAAAGTAGTGATATTGACTCATAGCTGACTTCCTCCTTGCCATTAGCACCTTCTTCTTGAAGACCACTACTACCCAGGATGAGCTTTACCTCCTAGAGAGGGAAACAAGCACAGAAACTCTTGTGTTCTTAGAGAAAGAATCCTAACTACTTGGTTTGTGCTCCATGGAACTCCGTAAGAAAGTCACATTTATGACAGGACATGCTATTAAGTGGAAGAGACATTACCTGCCAGGGAGAAAACACCAGCCCTTCTCCACTTCCCATTGTCTGCATTTCTACTTGTTGAAGAAGCATCTCGTGAAGGGTCCAGGCCACAGCATACACAGCATTGTACGCATTGTTACTGCCTTCAGTCATGGCCATGTCAAAACAATGCCAAGGCAACAATCCCAGGGAGGCATTGAGTGGACACTTCTCCAATATTTTACAGTCAGATTCAGAAACCATGCAATTAAAGGAGATGAACCACAACTTAGCAAGGTAAAAGTCTTCTGGATATTTGGAAGGGTTAGCTGTCATGATGAATTTTTCAAAACCAGGGATCTCACCATGTTGGTGTGAAAAAATGAGTTCCAGGGAATGAGTCAAGTATGAATTCTCTTGGACCAGCAGTAAAATCCCACTGTGATGTCATGACCCAGACTTTCCATATCACTAAAAGATGCCATTTAGAAAAGCTCAAGCTTATTAGAGAGTCAGAATCACCATAAACGATAACCACCTTCGCTGATGATTCCTTGATCCACAAATGATATTGCCAGGTCGTTGAGAAATATGTCCTGTCACTGACAGGGATCATTTCCACAAAGGCTGCACAGATTCCACTCCTGTCCATCTCTCCTCTCAAATCTGAGAGAACCTGAACACCTTTCCTGACTTCTGAGATAACTAGCCCCACCCAGGTCCAATTGAAATGAAGCAGCAAAGAGACCATGCCAAGGACCAGAGATGTGTCCCTCGGGGCCATCTGATAAAGAGATGGAAACTGGTCATTGTCACTCAGGATATGCTCAAAAGGACCATAGGTAAGCTAAAGGGAAAAGACATTTGTAATCAGTGTAAGGAAGAGGATTGGCAAAAAGCACACTCTCCGTCCTGAAGGGTATTCAGAAACACCTGGAAGTGGTAGAAGGGAGATTTGCCCACTTCATTTTCTAATCATTCCCCACTCCCTGAGAGCTTGCTAGAGAATAACCGATCAGACTCAGAGTTCCAGGAAATTGCTTTGTCTCCTTCCCCCTCATCCTCCTCTCAACCCCGAACAAAGGAAAGCCATAACCCACCGAGGCTCTGTACACTTCTCCTTTGAGATCATATCCATTGAGAGATGCATAAACCCAGTCTCATCCATTCGTCTTTTTTAGGCACCTGAGAATGCACCAAAGGAGACATGGTTTCATCTCTTCCCATCCCACACAGCCTTACCTGTGGAAATTTGTAGAGTGCCAGCAGTGTTCCAATCTGGGCAGAAATTGCCCATGTGGTTCCTGTAAGCACTGCTACAGACTTGCTCTCTCTCCTACAGGTGTAATTAGGGATGTCCCTGTCCAGCCCTGAAAGCCAAATGAGGGAACTCTCCAATGTCCTGTGTTCACTGTGCACTGCATTATAGAGATCAAATCCCAGAGACATGTTGGGTAAAAGATGGGGGTTTCTGTTGATTTCCTCAATGGCAAAAATGAAGGCCAGGACAGTTCTTCTGCTGAAACTTGCAGAGAGGGATAGGGATCCTTAGGGAAAAGACACAAACCATGTTGATCTTAAGCTCCAGTACAGTCACTTAATTAGGGATGAATGCCCAGTCAACTCATTTCACCTGTAGCAACATCCGGCTCTCCTGAAGCTGTAGAATTTAGAGCTAAAGCAAATCACATAACAAAGACTCTGGAAGGTCCTCACTGAATTCCACACATGGAGGAGTGTGGTTAAGTTTACAAAGGAAAATAAAACGAACGGGAAATGTAGATCACATTCAGAGAGGGTTTTGTAAATCATGCTTTGGTTCAGGATCCAAAATGCTTGTTCATATGAGCACATCATTAAATGATTCATGGAAGAGCAAGAATATTAACAGGAGATTGGAGATAGCCCCGGGGAGGAGGAGCAATTCCAACTGAAGTGTATGAGGCAAGCAGAGAAGCATGACACCTGTGGGTTGACGATGGTGCAACAGAAGGCTGGCAATCAAATTCCCTAAACTTCTGCCCCATCAAAGTCGTGTATCTGCCACCATCAAAAACCAGGGAGCTAAGGCAAATGTCAGCATTCCACTGAAGGAGGAATCATCAAAAGGCAGGAACACTTGGAAGAAGCATAAAAGACTGAAAGAACTGGAGACACTTAGGAATCTAAGAGACACAACATTGCAAAGTTTAAAAAGTTCATCATCCATTTCTTATTTTAAAAATGTAACAATAATGTCAATATTAGCAATTAACATCTTCGGCAGTACCTAGTCCCAATAGCCCCTATTCTCTTCGTCTCCTCTACAGACTTTCTACAAAGGAATAATCTCCGAGGCCAAAGGAAATATTTTGCATTTCTATTGCCTGAGATCTGTAATTCCATCCAGAATGAAACAGAGTACGCTGTACTTATTTCAAGTGTTCTCTTTGTTGAGGCTTGATTAATAGCCCAGTTCATGCTCACTGCTTGTTAATGCTTCCTGTGTGCTTGAGAAGGATAGGTATTCTTCAGTTTTGAGGTATAGGGTTCTATATGTGTCCAATAAATCAGACTTGCAAATTTGGTTTTCCAATATTCTATTATTAGATATATGTTATTGTTGGTCTGAGAGAAAAGTGGAAATTCTTTGCTATGAGGGTTGATTGTTTTATATTTACCCTCCCACTTTCCTCCTCCTCTTCTTCTATCTCCTCTCTTTTCTATTTGATGCTATATTATCTTAACATGATACAGTGTGTACGATTAGAACTACTGTAGTGAACTGAACTTTTATGCCATTGTGAATCAACCACTTTATTCTTATTCATGCATGTTATCCTTATCTGTTTTATCTGATATTGACTGGTATTTGCGTAGTGTGTCTTTATATCTTCTTCCATATCTTGACTTTCTAATTGTCCATGGTCTTGGTTTTCACATGTCTTGTTAACAAGATATAGCTAAAGTAGTTATCGCCCCATTCAACCTGACAATTTGCATTTAACTGGAGAATTTATTACATGTACATTTCTTGTATTTATATACTTGTTTTAGCCCCCCATCTATGTTTTTGTCACAACATTTTTTATCACTTTTATCTCCTTTTAAAATGTATTGATTTATCCTTGTTTTCTATATTCCATTTTATCTCCCCTATTTGGGGGAGAGTTACATTCTCTACTTCTATTTCACGACCAGTACACACTGTCTGACGTAGATATAGTTTCTCATCTCCTGAGAAACTCATGGAGCCTCTAGCTTTCAGCCACCTCCTCATGACTAGCTCGTTTTTGTTTCTGAGAATTTTATTTCTGCTTTTTCTTTAATTTCTCTCATTATCTCCTCCATGTCTAATTTATCCCTCAGATGTTCTAGTTCCTTGTCTTTTCGCACTGCATTCTGTTTCCTTCAGAATTGAAATTTAGTTCTTTATTCTCTCTTCTAGGATGTAACCCATCTATGGAATTTTAAATCTCAAAAGTTATGTATTTTTCATCTCTGAAATGTTATTTGCCAAATATGTCTGAAAATTTCTTAAAGTCTCCTGTTTGATTTTTATTTTGTGGTTGTAATTTTTATAAACAGTTTATACATAGTTATTTTATATTTTGAAATGGATAAATCTAATAGTTGAGGTTTCAAGGTCTAAATCTCTTGTTTTATTTTTAATTTTATTTCTCATGTTTTGGTGACTATTATAAACAATGGCACGTGTTTCCTTATGTTTTTGGTGAACTTGGTTTATGAGCTCAATCTTGTGTGATTTTAATAAGTAGAGCACCTGAAAACTTAGTGTAGGGTCCTTCCCTCCAGAAAAGGATGTCAATGACCTCTGCTCCCAGTCGTGTGAGGTGACACCAAGCTGAGTGACTTTATTTTCTTTTTTTATGGCTCACAACAAATCTTGGAGTCTGAGAGTCACTTCCCTAAAGTCACTGTGACTCAAAGACAAATCCTTTCATTGCAGGATGGCGCCGGCCTTTGGCCTCTGGGTAAATCCAAAATTTTCAAGCGCTTACAATTTCCTTCTTTCGTACTTTGAGATTTCTCTGACTTCATGGAAACTTGGGAATGCAATTAAAATCCTACTATTTTATTAAAGTCATGAAAAATCTTGTTTTGTACAGGGAAACCCCTACAAGTTATCTAGTCCTCTATACTCCCAAGAATTCTTTCGTTTAGATACTGTTTTGGATTTCTTTCTTTTAACATAAATTCTTTCTTTAAGTTGAAAAGAAAATAAATTTTCTAATCAAATGCATGAGCTTGGGGGGTAGAAACAATTTACACGCTGTTCAACGAAATAAGCTTAAGGTATAGAAAATTTTACAGGCTTATCATCTACCTATGGATTAGGTACATTTAACTGAAACTAGGAACCTGCATTTAGAACATATTTAATCAAATTCTAGGAGAAGAGTCATTGAGATGCACACTCCAGAGAATATTCTTTTTCTGTAATGTGCACACACACTTCACACACAGCTGATGGATATGCAACAAGCCACAATGTGGCCAACTTTAGTTAAACTTAGCTCTGATGTGATATAACCAATTATATTTTAAGGAGGGAGAGTGTGAAGAATCTATGGAAGCCCCACATATTTGCCATGTTAGAGCATTAAATGCTGCCAACAAAGAAGAAGGATGGTGTGTTATGAAAATAAATCAAAATCGGTAAAGAGCAGAGAATGACATCCATATTATTCTTCTTGCAGATAGAGTGTTCTTTCTGAGTAAAAATGAAGAACGTGTGTGTGTCATTGTGTCCTCCAACTGCTGAGATGGAGTCGGAGTACAAGAAGTGTATTGTGGTGTGACATCTGTGAAAAATAGAAGGATTAGGGAGGGAGAGCCTCCACACTGATACAGATGATGCACTTGTGAGATGAAAAAGGAGGAGGATTAGGCAGGGGGAGCTCCCCATCACAACAGGGAGATGCTAGTCCTCTGGCCCTGCCCCAGACCTACTGACTCAGAATGTCCGAGGTGGGGTCCAGCACTCCTTCTGTGTTTTAACAAGCCCTCCAGATGATTCTGTCCCATGATAAAATTTGAGGACAGCTAGTTTAAAGGAAAGTTATCACACCAAAGAAATAAACACAGAAAAAGTGAAACAATTGCCTAAATACTTTGTGGTAATGTGCTTTTAAAAATGCAAAATACAAATCACTTTAAAGGAAGCATACAAGTTGTAAAACCATCTAGAACAAAGAGTTCAATTTATACCTAGAGAAACTGAAGTTGGAGAGAAAAGAAAGAAGTAAAAACCATTACATTTTTCATCTAATATTGAGGAGTCAATGAGGCAAGACTTCAGATTCTGGGTTCTTCTTATTTTTAAAATTAAAAGTATTCTAAAATCAAATGAAAAAAGATGCATATATCCAACCTGGTGGAGAAAAGTTTAAAGACGAAAATGATTTATTTATTCATTTATTTTTCTTTGCTGAGGAAGTTTCAACCTGAGCCAATATCAGTTGCCAATCTTACTCTATTTTGTATGTGGACCGCTGCCACAGCATGGCCACTGACAGATGAGTGGTGTAGCTCCATGCCCGGGCTGCTGAAGTAGAGCATGCTGAACTTAACCACTAGGCTACCAGAGCTGGCCCAAAAAATTATTTTTCTTAGGGCAAAACTAGTAAAAATAAAAATGTCAAATATGAAACAGGACCACAGAGATGAAGGTACACGTATCAATTATACTGTATTTAAGTTACTTAAATCACTTCCTTTTTTTTTTTTTTTTTTGAGGAAGATTAGCCCTGAGCTAACTGCTGCCAATTCTCCTCTTTTTGCTGAGGAAGACTGGCCCTGAGCTAACATCCATGCCCATCTTCCTCTACTTTATATGTGGGACGCCTACCACAGCATGGTGTGCCAAGTGGTGCCATGTCCGATCCGAACCCTCGATCCTGGGCCACCGAAGTGGAACGTGTGAACTTAACGGCTGTGCCACCAGTCCGGCCCCTTAAATCACTTTCTCAGTATTGAATATTGTTCTATGTCACTCACAGAAGACACAGGAAATCAACATGGAACATAAATACTGAAATAAAGGGGATTATCAATGATATTCTATACAAGTGCTCACAAAAGCAAAGCCACAATTAATATGAAACTATTATCCGTGTAAGTGCGTACTGTAATACACATATCTGAAGGCAAAAGGTACTAAGGAATACAATGTAAGTAGAGTTTAAAAAGCATATGCTAAATAATAATATATATAAAGGAAAGATTTTAGAAATATGAAATAAAGTGAATCTAACTATAACCACAGTAAGAGAATTCACTGTAACCTCTCTTAGTCTTTGTCCAAAATACATCAATATACTAATCATGTACAATGTTAACCTTGGTTTATTATTAAATATTTGAGAAACACACCCAATCTACATATAAATCTCAAACTTTCTGACTTAAAAGTAGAGAAAGCATATTATTATGAAATTGATCCTTTCCTCATTCAGCAAGCAAGTTCTATATCATAGTCAATTCCTGAAATCACCCGAAGAGAGAGATCCTTTGGCCAACCGCAGAAATCCTGATTCAGAAGCTCATCATGTGAACAAGTAGATTTGAAGTCCAGCTCTGTAAACCATGCACTCACACAAAATCCTCATTAACTACCAACATATTCTACATAAATCAGATAATTATTTTTTTGAGGAAGATTAGGACTGAGCTTACTGCTACCAATCCTGCTCTTTTTGCTGAGGAAGACTGGCCCTGAGCTAACATCCGTGCCCATCTTCCTCTACTTCATATGTGGGAAGCCTGCCACAGCATGGCTTGACAAGCGGTGCATAGGTCTGCACCCGGGATCTGAACCGGCGAACCCCGGGCTACAGAAGTGGAATGTGCAAACTTAATCGCTGTGCCACTGAGTCTGCCCCATCAGATAATTTTTAACCACTAATCACTCTAATGTATAACTCTTTGTTCAAACAGAAAATCAAACCAATGATTAGAAAGGAGTAGCCAGGAACCCAGGAGAGAGAGGAGAGAGAAAGGAAGAGGAGAAAGAAGATAAACTCTCAACTCAATACAAGGGGAAAGAAGAAACAAAATATATATAAAATAATTTGAGAAAAGATACAAGCAGAGTTAAGCATATAAACAAATAAAACATAAGTCCAGAGGAAAATTAATCAGTTGTTTTAATTCTCTGGAAAGATCTATAAAACTGACATCATTCAGACAAGACTAATTAAAAGAATACTTTGAAGAAGACAAACATTAATGACACTAGGTGGGAGAAAGGGACCATGAGTGAAGCCACAGAGGAAATTCTATAGCCATCATGAGAATACTGTGTGTAATCACCCAGAAATATTGTGTATAATCGCCTGCGTATATTTCACCTGGGATCTCAGTGAAAGAGCCGCTTTTTACATGAAAATGTAATTACCCAACTCACTCAAGCATAAAATAAAGAGGAAATGATACAAATGTTGCTACACGCCTTCAAGAGAGATTTTAAGAAATAAAATTCAAATCTATGGCAGGGCTCAATGTCTTTACAGATGAGCTGTTTCTAAAACTTAAGAATAGATATTTACCCTACTAGGGTACCCTTCCCTACCCTCCCAGAAGATAGAGTAAGAAGGTATATCTCTATTAATTGTGAAGTTAACCTGAGCCTGTTACCAACACCAAAAGGAAAATATGAGCAAGAAATCATCACAAACAGGCTATTAGAAAATTAGATAATCTTTTCATATCCTCATATTCAATGTCCTCACATATCTGCCAGGAGATAAACACTATGCTCATTGAAGTATACAAAGGATTTGATACCATTTGACATGCATTTCTGACAGAACATATGATTTTTGGAGGACACTTCCTTAAAGTGTTTTTTTTTTTTTAAATAACTAAAACTAAAAAATCTCCTCTCAAGTCAAAACACAGGTCTTCTTCAAACAAGAACAATGAGTCACATTTACAGGTGGGTGAGGGGTGGGCACAGAAGATCACCCCAAATGGGGGCTGCTCTGCACAGGCTGGGATGTTTCCCCCGGCAGATCTGAAGGTCCAACACTACGAGCCATGGCTACTGCCACAGCAGCTCATCTCCCACGAGTGCTGTGGGATGAAGATGCTTAAAGAATCTCTGCATGAAGGGCATATCCATTAAAGTCAGGGACAGCGCCATAACTTCTGTTAGCACCAATATTATTGAGTATCTTTCTGGACTTCCTAATTTATTAGATAATGCAATAAAATAACAGGTAAGAAAGAATGGAACAAAGGAGCAAGCAGTAGTATTTTGCAGAGGATAAGATTATTCACCTGGGAAACCAAAGAGAAAATGTGGAGAGTTCTTATAACCAAGGGAGAAGGACAAGCCAACCAAGCACTAAATAAATATACACCTGCCAATCGCTTGTCAACGGAACATCAGTGACATAAAAGCATTATTGGAACCTATATATAACATAGCAATGCCCTTAAGAAAAAATCACACTGGCTTTTGGGGACAATATCATAAAACCCTATTTTCTTATGTTTCTTATATAAAATATTGCATAGATGTTGATATTCTCCAGAAAGTGCTGTCAAAATAATATAACAAGCTAAAAGTTGCAAGGTAATTTTTTTAAGATAGTTTCAAAATTACTTTAGGGGTTTCCTGGAAGCATGGAAGTTTCAGGAAGGGAGTGAAAATAATTCAGACTATGAAGGGGAGAATGTGATTTTCCAGAAACGATCATTACCATCATTGATTTACGCAATATCTTACACAGGGTGGTGATGGTATTGGAAGATAGAAATACATCAACAGCACAGAACAGAAAATAGAGAGATGACTGTGTCTATATAAATGTGTCATGCATCACACAGGTGTTATTGGAAATCATAGAGAAGTAATGAATTGTTCTATTAATGGTAAAGATAAGCTCGTGTGAATATAAAACCAAGTTAATCCACTTGACACCTGACGCAGAATAAATTCGGAAGCTCTAACCTTTCAGAAGAAAAATAAAGTACTGAATTAAGACATTTCTATCTATAAAATTGTAGGTTGGAGAAGGCATGGCAAAAAGGCAGAAAGAATAAGCCAAAGATGATTACGTTTTACTCTACACAAAAATTCATGTTCTTTTCTATTTTAAACATGCCATACACAAAATATTTAAAATCAACAACAACCTGGTAACACACTTTCAGAATATTGACAACCAAATCATTTTGTCTTCAAAATGTAAAATGTTCTTTAAAAATGAAAAGGTATAGTTGAATACAAAATGGCAAAAGTCACAGAAAGTAACCCATCAAAAAATATATTCTTAAAATTCAGTAAAAATATGAACATGATCTATCCAACACTAACAAAGGAAACACAAATATAATTAATGAGATCTCATTTTCACACATCAAATTGGCCAAGTAGTAAAAGAAAAATGTGAAGGAAATACATCCTTTCCTTCACAGTTAATGAAAGTATCAATGAGCACATTTCAGGAAGGTTCTTTGGCAATATAGCTTGAAAGCCTTACAATACACCTAGCATTGCACCTAGCCATTCTACATCCAAGAATTCATTTGCTTTAACTGGAGTAGAGTGCAAATATGTGTCTATGAGCTTGCCTGTTATGTCCCTAATTATACTAACAAAAATTAGAAACAAATCAGTAATCCAAAAATCAATGTTGATTAAGATTTGGCTAGCCTCAAGGTTACAATAAGTAGTGTATAGGCAAAATAATTACCTTCAGTTGAGGACAGTAGTATCGTCAGTTAAGGACTGACATTAAGAATAATAAGCTATTTACTTCTTTTTCTATAAATAGATATTTACTTATATAGATACATATTTATGATATTTTGTTATGTAAAACGATTACAGAGGAATGGGGACAGATAACCCCACTTTTGTAATGTGTTCATATTTATAAGCAGAAGAATAAAAAGTAGGATCAGGACCACATTACGACTTTCTTGGGCTTGAGGCACTTTTGCCTTTGGGGGCCTCTTGCTCTCTCAAAAATACTAAAACGTAATTCATGGCTGTGTTGATATAGAGACAAATATATTCATCTTGTCTATAGAAACATGTTTCTTTTTCCTAGAGTTCATTTTTCCCTCCTGATTTTAGAAGAAATTAAAACATTCTCATGGGTCCCTAAAGTCTAATGGATACTGGTTGCCCTGTGCCTAGTGGAAAAGTCAGCTCAGATGTGAAAATCTCCTGTTTTCTTTCAGCAGGATGTTCTTTTAACAGAGACAGAGTTTCCAGGGCACACGTCTGGTGAGAGCCGACCTGCCCAGGGACAAGGTCCTCTGAGCTTGCGTGTGTGAGTGGAGAGCACAGGACAAGAAGAAAAGCATTTAGCCTCTCGTCCTGCGAGGAGAAACCAACTCTCCCTACACCATCCAGGTGCCTGAAGCTGCCGGGACATAGGAGTTGAACTTGCCTTCCATGCGAGAGACTCAGGCCACACCTTCCCGGACTCAAGAGCCCCCAGATCCTGCAGCCCCGGCGCTGGCTAAGGAACCACAACCAGCAGCATCCCTCAGAATGACAGTGTGCACCTTAAACACACTGATAACAAGATGGCAAATACAACTGGGAAAATCATGGAAAGAAAAGAACAGGTAAACGTGGAAAGCATCAAGGAATGAAAAGATAAGTAGACAAAATATCTAGAAGTAAGAGGGGATATAAGCTAGGTGCAGATACTCTGGCAGGGAAGGGGCCCCAACTCCCAGCCCTGCCATCCTCACCCCCAAATGGGTGCAGCTACTGCAGGCAAAACTTGAGGATCCAGCGCTGTCCTGGGGAGTCAGCAATCACTGTCTTCAGAGAAATCCCCTCTTCTCACATGGTCACTGACCCTCTGTGGGAATCCCTGAAATTCTGCCTCCTCAATGGTTTAACTAGACCTTAGGATGCTGAACTGACATTGGCAATATCCAAAGATGGAGGAACAGATCCAACAATGTTTTCAGCCCGGCTTGCAGCTCTAGGACGCATGGAACACCTCACTATGAAACAACGATATCGAGATGTTTCAAAGAGCAGCCAGATGCCTACAGGAAGAAATCTGACCTTGCAGGTGGGGCAGAGACAGCAGTGGCCTCCCTGTAGGGATGTTACAAATAAAACGCATGACAAAAGGGACATTGGGAGACTCTTCACTTAGTGAAAGGGACATTTTGCTCTAGCTTCTTCACATTGAACTCCTGCCCATGGGCTGTGTTTCTAAGGGACTTCACTTGATCCAAGGCTGTGGCAGCCCAGGCAGAAGGGGAGGGCAGAGCTGCTGGAGTACATTGGTACATCTCACTAAGCTTGCAGCCCTGAAAATGGGGAAAAAAAGGAAGGAAAGCAGAAAACATAAAATCTCTCTTTCCCCTCTGAAGGAAATGATGAAGTCCGTGGGAAAAGACAGAATTAATTATGGAGAGTTCCGGGGAGGTGAGGGTGCACGGAGAAAGGAAAGACCAGGCGATGCACAGCGCTGTGGTCTATCCAACCACAGATCTCCTAGACATCATTTATCTTAATAATGAAGCAGAAAATAAATAAATAGGTACTTACTGCTCCAAAATGATATCCTTGACAGGCTTAGTGTTCCTACTGTAAGAGAAAATTGTGTAAAGGGGGAAAAAACCCACCAACAACGATGTCTCCATCCTTGTATACACTGGGTTTCATTCTCCAAAAGCAGAGGGGATCAGCGAAACGTTACACGAATAGAGGAAACTGCAGGAGCAGAAAGATGAAAAGCCAAAGGAACATCTTAGAAGTGTCTGCAAATCCCTGAGTCTGTGTGAGGTTTGGAGCGGGAGAGGCAGAGGTGGAACATGCAGCCTGAGCAGATATATAGGTGCACATATACACCCAGATCTATATGTATGTGTTATTGTTGTGGACTGGAGAAGCAACTCTAATGCCCCCCGACTCCTTTCAGCAAAGTCTCTTCCTCTCCCCTCGAGTGATCCAGATCCCTTTCTGCCCTGGGGCTCTGCGTCTGAGGTCCCGTGTCGAGATGAAAAACACAGGTTGGAAAACATGTTTGCGGATCATCCTCTGCAGCCCAAGGTGCTATGATTTCATCCGTGTCCACGAATAGCAAGGCCCCGGGGACCATGTCCTCTCGGGCAGATTGGGTCCCAAGCCTGTGTCAACAAGTCATCTCCATGAATGCCATTTGTGATGATGCAAATGAAGTGCATCAGAGGATGCGATGTCAGGTGTAAGGTGAAAGGGTCACAAAGGACCCGAGCTGCTCAGGGCTCAGACAAGAACATTCCAGCATCACACCCTTCAAAGTCTAAGATAGGG
>NW_025798878.1:0-9311 GCF_021613505.1 Equus quagga
ACAGCCTCCCATCCTAGTCCCAAGGCAGCCACAGAACATTCTGTGTGTGACTCACGCAGGGGTGCATACCAATCATGAGTGCAGAAACACCCACACATCCGGTGTCCCTGCCTGGGGAAGCAGTAGTCATGCTGAATTCAGAAAACTCTACATCCATTACTCAAGACCAATGAAGAAATAAAATTACATTTTTGCTTGTGAAAAATTGACCCCCTTTCCTCTTCCTTAGTTCTTTTAACCATGTTAGTCCCAGGGATCAATACGATGTGATGATCCACTTCTTTAGCTTCAACATTGATTTCCTCCATTATTTATGCTGTTGTGAGAAGATGAGGCTATGTGGGAAATTCCTTTATTTTCTCACCCTAAAGCAGAGGATACCGGAAAGTGCCCCTATGTTCCCCACCACCTCAAACAGCAATGACAAGGCTCACATCCATATGTCCTTAAGGTCGTGGAGCACAAGGGATTTTTATGGCAGCAAAACAGTTATTCTGTATGACACTGTAATGGTGGGCACAGCATACATTTCTCAAAACCCAAAGAACGTACAACGGAAAGAGTGAACCCTCCCATAAAGCATGGACTTTAGTTATAATGTTATCAATATTGGTTCATCAATTCTAGCAAGCAGACCACACAAAGGCAAGATGTTAATGAGAGAGGACACAGTGCACAGGTGTGGGGAGGAGGAAGTATGTGGGAACTCTCTGTACTTTCACCTCAGTTTCTCTATAAACCTAAAATTGCTCTAAAAAATAATATCTATTAATTTAAAAAAACTTTCCAATCTGGTGGCCATTGGCTCCATGTCACTACTGAGCACTTAAAATGTGTCTAGTCCAAATTGTGATGTGCTGTAAGTGTAAAACACACAATGGATTTCAAAGACTTTGTAGGAAAAAAGTGAACAAATAACTTCTCAATAATAATTTTTATGTTGATTATATGTTGAGATCATAATGCTTTGGATATACTAGGCTATGTGAAATATACTAAGATAAAAAGTGAAGGGGTTACATGACTATTGACTTGGGAATTGCAAGAGGCATGCAATACACACACACACACACGAGACTAGGGCTGAGGCAGCGAGTTCTAGGATCTGCAACCACCACATAAACTTACGGCCTCTCGCACTCATACCACCTCTTCTGACTTGGGGCAAGGTTATTGCTATAGGTTGAATTGTGTCCCCCAAAAAGGCAGAAACAAGTATAGAAACATGTATAGTGTACAGAAGTGCTCCTGATTTTTATGTTGATTTTGTATCCTCCCACTTTACTGAATTTATTGATTAGATCTAAGTTTTGTGGTGGAGTCTTGGGACTTTCTGCATATAGAATCCTGTCATCTGCAATTAGAAACAATTCTACTTCTTCTTTTCCTATTCTGATGTATTTTATTTTCTTTTTCTTGCATGACTATTCTGGCTAGAACTTTCAGTTCTATGTTGAATAGGAGAGGTGAGAGTGGGCACCCTTGTCTTGTTCCTGATCTTAGAGGAAAAGCTTAAAAACTTCCACCATTGAGCATGATGTCTAACTATGCTTGGTAGATGAGATCAAGTGTCACTTAGGAACCAAAGGTGTGATGGAGGTAGAAAGAGATAAGCACTTGAACCAAGAAATACAAGTGCACTGAAGGCTGATTCCATGAAAATAAGGCAGGGAAAATAACCCAATCCATCCATTCCTATCACCACTCTGATCAAAAATCCGTGAAACTAGGTTTGCCAATATAATTTTATGATGTGTGTAGCCAGTTATACCTAAAAATATTTTCTATGCAGTGGAAGCAAACAGAATGTATGTGTATGTGGTGGGGGAGTGGAACTCTCACAATTTCCATCAGCCTTCCCCAGTCTTGACTAATGATAAGAATATTATGACCTTTTTCTCAATCTCAGGTAAAATGATCTGTAAAAGGCAGCATCAAGACTATTCCCACATAACTAAACTGTTCCCCAAGTCCTTCACTATAAAGAAATAGCAGTCACCTCTGTTGTCAAAACTGTGATGAAATGACAAGTGGCAATCGGTTAGTCTGGTCTCTTAGAACCAGTTTTTCCTCCTTCCCTTTCACTTGTCCATCTTCCAGTCTCCATCCCCTGTTCACTGTCTTGTCATTCTTCTTCTATTTTCTGACAACCTCTAGGGACCTGTCTTAGCCCCAGGTCCACCTACCAGTCCATTTCAAGAGGAATATTTTGCTCAATCAGCCAAACGAAATTTCTCAAAGGCTAGTTTCACTTCTCATCTTATCACACGAGGATCAGGCACTCAGAACCTTTCAAAGTACAGCTTCGTGGGTTCCTGGCCTCAAAGATTCCTTCTACTCTCTGCTTATATCCACCTACCACTCCAATTTCCTGCCACCTCTGCCACCTGCACATTCTCCCATTCAGGTGGTGCCACTCACCCCACAATTCACCCTGTTGGGAGCCATGTTCCCCTTCTGACTCAGAAGCCTGTATTCAATTTTCATTGCTCATCTCAGTCCACTTCTGGTACATGCATTGGTCCACTTCTGGTGAGCCCCACGTGCTCCACTGATTACCCGACTTTGAAACAGCAGGAAGTCAGGCATCTAGATCAACTGAAAGATGCTAGGACAGCCTCTGCCTCAGGGAATGTTTTGAGATCCCTTGTCTGCCTCCATGGCCACACTCCTCTGAACTCTAGCACACTCCTAGCCCTCAACATCATAATGATAAGTCAAGGGACCTTGGGGAGCCCCTCCTGGTTGGGCAACAGCATATTCTAGGACTTCCTAAGTCACTGGAATGACCCAAAGCTGTATCTTTTGTGGGGTGGGAGAGGTGAGAATTTGGGTTGAGAATCTGAATGTCTTTGAACTAGTATAATCCTCCTCGAACTAGTATAATCTCAAAATTAACAAAGTTATTCTCAGCACATATGCTTAAAAATGGCTGGTTGAAAAGAGGAAGGGGAGGAAGTACAATGGAAGATGACATGGTCTCAGATTTTCTTTAAGAAACTGAATCTAGAGAGGACAATCCCAGTCTCCAGTATTGGATAAAGAAATAGAAATCTGTTGTAATAAACATATAATGAAAGGACACATTTAAATAATTGTATAATTATTTATACTGTTAGCTTCTGCTGAATAACAAATCATCCTAAAATTTGATGGCTTAAAATAAAAATAAATTATTCTTTCTCAAGATTCGGTGAGTTAGTTGAGCAGTTAGTTTGATCTGTACCTATTAGTGGCCCAGCTGGAAGTGAGTGGTCTAGGATGGCCTCACTCATATTTCTGATTCTTCACTTGAATCACCTGGACTGATGGAGATGTGCAGTCTATCTAGACTCATTCTATCGTGACTGTGTTCCTGTGAGTATGATGCTCAATCATGACAGCGTAGATGGATACACAAGTCGATGCATTTGCCAAAACCCACAGAATTGTACATCAGAGGGTGGATATTACCGCAGGTTAAAAAAGAAAATGAGGGGCTGGCCTGGTGGCACAGCAGTTAGGTGTGCACATTCCACTTAGGCAGCTGGGGGTTCGCTGGTTTGGATCCTGGGTGCGGACATGGCACAGCTTGGCAGGCCATGCTGTGTTAGGCGTCCCACATATAAAGTAGAGGAAGATGGACATGGATGTTAGCTCAGGGCCAGTCTTCCTCAGCAAAAAGAGGAGGATTGGCAGATGTTAGCTCAGGGCTAATCTTCCTAAAAAAGAATCCACCAGGTAGTGGAGGGAATGTAAAATGGAATTGTAGCTATATAAAATGGACCTAATTGTACTACAAATGAAATAACCACAATGAGGGGTGTGAAAAGGAAATGAAATTTACTTTGGAAAACTGTGTTAAGACCAGACACTGTAAGGCTGGATACAAAAATAACTGACCAGGAATCCTGTAGTCTAGTTCAGAAATTTGCTTCACAGAAGGGTATATGTTTCAGCAATTCTGAAACTACTTTAAGTATACACTAGGGCTGAACAACTAAGTAAATATATTGTAGATCATGAGAGCCAGTTTCTCACTGTCAAAGATGCTACAAACAAGGAAAGAGAGAAGGCTAGAAAGAACACTGGGTGTTGGATTGAAATTGAAAGTTTCAGTATGAATGCATGCTTTTGATGAATAGATAGATGGATGGATAGAAGGAAGGAAAGATAGAGATAGAGACATAGAGGAAAGATATAGATAGACAGAGAGAGAGAGAGAGAGAGAGAGAGATAATGTGTGTATCTATAGGATAGTATACATTCAAATTAAAAATTCAAATTAAAGATGTTTTCCAAGGAGGTTTAAAGACACAAAACCTGAAAGAATTAACAGCAGATCTGTACTTCAGGAAAGACTAAAGGGAGTTTTCATGCTCAAGGAAAATAATTCCATGTGGATACACATCACTTTAGGAATGATCACCAGCAGGAAACAAATTCTACGTAAATATAACAAATATTGACTGTAGAAAATAACCCTGTATATTTTCTACCTTTTGTGTAAGTCTAAACATTTTCAAATTAAAACACTTTTAAAAACACATAGAACTGATCCCTCAAAACTAGAGATGATGGAAGCCACTGTGAGAGATTCCCCGTTCCACCTCCCAAGACGAGAGATTAAGAAGTACAAGCAAGTGATGCTCACAATCTGCAAACAACAGCAGAGGGGACAGAAGCCCCAGCAAGCGACCACTAGTTCCCTCCAAAACTTGAGTCAACAGGACCTCAGATAGCAACTGCCATCCCCAAACACAAATGCTGGATCTGAGCAAGACCTCCATCCCCACAAAACTAAAATTTATGGGACTGCAGCAAGAACCCCGTAGCCACTTTCAATTCTAGAAATGACAGCAGCCCCATAAGTGACTCCCTCAGCTGCTCCTGAAAACTAGAGAATGAGGAGCCCCAGCCCAGTGACTCATTCTGTGTATACCAACGATACAGACAAGGACAAATCCAGAAAGTCAGGCTTCTAATCCGCCTAAATGCAGAAAAAAACAGAGCTATGTAAAGAGACCCCTCCTGTCCCACTGACTAGAGATAAGTGCAATCCTCTGCAATTATGCCCCCAACTCTTTCCCCAAATTAGAGAAAACAGGACCTCCATTCAGTGACCCCCCCATCACTCCAACACTTGAAAAATGTGACCTTCAAGCAGACAGTGCCCCTCCAGTCTCGAAACACCAGAGACAACAGGAACCCAAGCCTCATACCCCCTGTTTACTCCAAACATCACAAGGGCTCCTTCAGATGATGGAAGCTTCAACAAGTGATCCCTCTTATCCCTGCAAGATCAGGGATGATGGAAACCCTGGAAAGCTACTTATGATCTCCTACACACTAAAGGAGAAAGGAGCCCCAGTGAATGCCACACCATCCTCACCCAACACAAACCCCAGCTTGCCTCCCTTGGCTCCCAAGACCAGATATGAATCTCCCCAGCAAAGAGTAACCCCAGTCTCTCCCCCACAGACAAGCAATGACCACAGTCTCAACAGGCAGCCCTACAGGTTCTCCAACATAAATGTCAAACAGACCCTCAGAAAACTACCTCTCTTCCCATTATCATAAAGTAAGAGTCGATAGAAGCATCAGCAAGAAGCACTTTCAACACAAATGAGGGGGGGCCCACCATGCAAATCCTTGAAGTCCCCCCAACAGGAGATGACGCCCCTGCAGAATCCCTCCCTTGTCCCAACATAAGGATCATTCTGAGCCCCAGCTGGCAACCCTCAGCCTCCCATTGCAACATAGACATCTCTGCCCCTAATTGTTGTGGATAGATGGAGCCCCATCCAACCAAGTGTCCCCTGTCCTGGGGAAAATTGAGGACCCCAGGCTCAGAATAAGAAAGATAAGCCAGAGATGCCCCAGGTTCCCCTTACACAGGAGGTGACAGGAGCCCAGGAATCAATCCTTCCCCCAACATTTCCTGCCCAAGCAAATCCCTCTTATGTGCTGCATTCCCCAGTGACCCTCAGAACATCTACTGCTCAAAGGGGCACTGGGGGTCAAGGAAGGTTGGAACTGGGGGAGAGGCTGACAAAGACAGAGAGGAGAGAGGAGTAAAACCGAAGGGGAAAAGGAGACCTCCTATGTTGTCCCAAACCCAACCATGAATTCCAGAGGCCCCAACCAGCTCCAATTAAAGCAGGCTCTTGAGGACAAGCTGGAGCAGAAGAAAAGGAGTTCTGGGGTGATGAGGAGAAGTGGCCCTGAGAAAAGGTGTGTTGTTGGCTAGCTGCCAAGATAGCCACCAATGATCTTTGCCACCTGTATTCACGCTCGCTGCAGTCTCCTCCCACATTCAATCAGACATGACCCAAGTGATCAGTACAGCGCTGCAGAAATGACAGTGTGTCACATCTGAGGCTGCAGCATAAAACACACTGAAGTTTCCTCCTTGGTCTCTTAGACTGCTTCCTCTCTGGAGGAAGCTATCTGCCACGCCATGAGAATGCTCAAGTAGCCCCGTGAAGAGGGACCAGCTTGTGAGCACTAAATGCTAGCCATTCAGTGAGCCATCTTCGAAGATCTTCCAGCTCTTGACAAATTTCAAACTCTATTAATAATGTATGCTAAAATATTTAGGGGTGACATCTGCTGCTGTCTGCAACCTACTTCAGAATGCACTAAACAGAGATGGATTGATGGATGATGGCAGGATACAAGTGACAAAGAAAGTACAGTAAAACGTTACTGATGGAATCCAGGTGATGGACTGTATTAGCTCATTAGGGCTGCCATAACAAAGTACCACAGACAGGGTGGTTTAGACAGCAGACATTCATTTCGTACACTTCTGGAGGTTAGAAATCCAAGATCAAGATACCAGCAAGGTTGGGTTCTCCTGAGGCTTCCTCCTTGGCTTGCAGATCACCTTCTTGCTGCCTCTTCACACAATCCTCCCTCTGTGCCTACATGTCCCTGACATCTCTTGGTCTGTATCCTAATGGCCTCTTACAAGGACACCAGTCAAACTGGATTAGGGTCCACCCGAATGGCCGCATTTTAGTTTAATTACCTCTTTGAAGGCCCAGCTGCCATAGAAATTCACGTTATGGGGTATTAGGGATTATGGCTTCAACATATGAACAGGGGTGGGGACAGAATTCAGTTCATAATATAAGTGTTCACTGCAAAACTTTCAAAGTCTCTCCAGGCTTGAAAATTTTTCATCATAAAGTGGGTGCAAGTGATGTCTAAGTCAGTAATGAAAAACGGATAGTTTAAAAAAATCATGTTGGAACCATCAGGTGGTCTGTGGAATAGGGATAATCATAGATTTCAATGTAAAAATTGAAGCTATAAAAACCGTAGAAGAAACAAAGAGATAAATACTTTACATATAAAAGAGAGACAGTCTTTTTAAAGTACAATGGAAAACAAGAAACAAAAATTAATACATTTGATTTCATTTGAAACAAATCTGCATGGCAACGAGTAAAAGCAAAGTCAGAACAAAACAAAACAAAAAAATCCGGAAAATGCTGCCAGCTCATCACAAAAGGCGAACTTTTCATATTAAAGAACTCCTAGCAACCAAACAAAAAGACCAAGAACCCACTGCACAAGTGGTCACATGCTGAGAACAGTTCACAGAAATACCGAGCGCTCTCGGTCTGAGAGATGATTCCTAACTCCGCCCATCAAAACAAAAATACGAAGTAAAACACTGAAATGCCATTTTTATCTAGCAGATTAGGGATTTTTTTTGAAATATGTTAATGTATTAGCCAGGACTGAAGAAAGTGGCACTCGGATACCACCGTGAGCAGGTGAATTTGAACCACCTTCGCCTGAGGCCACAAATGCCTTGCACGACTACCAGAGCCCAGCCGAGCCCGGGGCGTGGCGCAGACAGGCGGAAAGAGCGGAACTCCGGCAAGCAAAATCAGAGAAAGCCGAAGTCAGGCAGAGAGAACCAGACCGAACCACTGAGCCGAGGAGAGGAGGACACAGGCAGAGAGAGCCGAGGTTAGGCGGTAAGAGCCGAAGATGGACGGAAAGGGCCGAAGATCTGAGGAAACAACCGAAGTCTTGCGGAAAGATCCGAGACCTGGCGGAGGGAGCCGAGCCAAGGCCAAGCCGGGAAGAAGTGAGGTCTTTGGGCCGTAGAGACACGAGAGGCTGGCTGCAGTGCTGAAGGATGCGGAGGCGAGGACCGCGGAGAGCGAAGGCGATCGCCCTGGAACGAGCCGTGAGGTCGAGCCTGGCGCCTTCCACGCCCCCGAGGTGCCCCGAGCGCCCCGCCGGAGGGTCGTGAACTCTGGTCCCGCGCTGCCCTCCTCGCTGCTCCTCCTGCCCCACCGCTGCCCATGGTGTGGGGTGGTCTGGCTGGACAGCGGCGTGTCGTCTGCCCACGACGAGGACGCGTGTGTCCCCACGGCTGGATTTTCCGGATTTGATGGTTCCGTTGAGCCTCTGCACCATTGTCCGCGGAAGGGACTTACCCCTGGGGGTTCAGCCTCCTAAAGACACGGAGCCTGCGGACCCAACCCCTTGGGAAGGCCGCTGGGGTGCAGTGACCACGCCGGCTGCTCTGAGGTCTGGAAAGAGGCCCAATCCAAGACCAAGGCTGGAATGCAAATTGTGGGCCCCTCCTGCGCATGTGCCCACTTCCAACACCAATGCCGGGCTCTCTCCTTCAGGGTTCTTGATTGTGTGCAGCAGGAGGATTGTTACCCTAATCACTCACAGAGCCCCTGGGCGGACTGGGACCTAACTGAAGCCCCACTGAGGCTGCTTCTGTTAGCTGTTGCCCAAATGCATCATCATCGGAGCCTTGCTCCCACCTCCGGGTTCAGAGTCTGTGTGGGTGCGTCTGGTCCACAAACGGTGCCCTGGCTGCAGTGCGGAGGCTGCAAGTGGAAGTATCTGGCATTTTGTGCTTTTAAATTGGCAAGCTGGTGTTATCTCCCCCAGGATCATAAAGTGGGGAAAGCCCTCAAACATGGGATAGGGGTTCAGCAGCTGAGAAAACAAGAAGGATGGCAGATGTCTCCTAGGAGGCCCTGTATTTTAAGTTCTTTTAAGGGAAACCACTGGGGAGCCCACGGGCCAGCAACTTTTGGAATTTCTGCTCTAATAGTTTACATTAAAGTTACTCAGCTAGAGCACATGTGTTGGACTTGGTGATCATCAGTGAGCTGTCCAGGACCTCTCCCAACCTTTGCCGTTTAGGAACCTTGCTAAGGGCTCCACCAGTGGTTACCTTGAGGAGAGCTGGTGTCTAACCAGGTCTGAGCTGCCTGGATCTAAGCAGGTCTGAGTTGCCTGGATCTAAGCAGGTCTGAACTGACTGGATGGCAGGGAATAAGAAG
>NW_025798879.1:0-9310 GCF_021613505.1 Equus quagga
CTTCTTATTCCCTGCCATCCAGTCAGTTCAGACCTGCTTAGATCCAGGCAACTCAGACCTGCTTAGATCCAGGCAGCTCAGACCTGGTTAGACACCAGCTCTCCTCAAGGTAACCACTGGTGGAGCCCTTAGCAAGGTTCCTAAACGGCAAAGGTTGGGAGAGGTCCTGGACAGCTCACTGATGATCACCAAGTCCAACACATGTGCTCTAGCTGAGTAACTTTAATGTAAACTATTAGAGCAGAAATTCCAAAAGTTGCTGGCCCGTGGGCTCCCCAGTGGTTTCCCTTAAAAGAACTTAAAATACAGGGCCTCCTAGGAGACATCTGCCATCCTTCTTGTTTTCTCAGCCGCTGAACCCCTATCCCATGTTTGAGGGCTTTCCCCACTTTATGATCCTGGGGGAGATAACACCAGCTTGCCAATTTAAAAGCACAAAATGCCAGATACTTCCACTTGCAGCCTCCGCACTGCAGCCAGGGCACCGTTTGTGGACCAGACGCACCCACACAGACTCTGAACCCGGAGGTGGGAGCAAGGCTCCGATGATGATGCATTTGGGCAACAGCTAACAGAAGCAGCCTCAGTGGGGCTTCAGTTAGGTCCCAGTCCGCCCAGGGGCTCTGTGAGTGATTAGGGTAACAATCCTCCTGCTGCACACAATCAAGAACCCTGAAGGAGAGAGCCCGGCATTGGTGTTGGAAGTGGGCACATGCGCAGGAGGGGCCCACAATTTGCATTCCAGCCTTGGTCTTGGATTGGGCCTCTTTCCAGACCTCAGAGCAGCCGGCGTGGTCACTGCACCCCAGCGGCCTTCCCAAGGGGTTGGGTCCGCAGGCTCCGTGTCTTTAGGAGGCTGAACCCCCAGGGGTAAGTCCCTTCCGCGGACAATGGTGCAGAGGCTCAACGGAACCATCAAATCCGGAAAATCCAGCCGTGGGGACACACGCGTCCTCGTCGTGGGCAGACGACACGCCGCTGTCCAGCCAGACCACCCCACACCATGGGCAGCGGTGGGGCAGGAGGAGCAGCGAGGAGGGCAGCGCGGGACCAGAGTTCACGACCCTCCGGCGGGGCGCTCGGGGCACCTCGGGGGCGTGGAAGGCGCCAGGCTCGACCTCACGGCTCGTTCCAGGGCGATCGCCTTCGCTCTCCGCGGTCCTCGCCTCCGCATCCTTCAGCACTGCAGCCAGCCTCTCGTGTCTCTACGGCCCAAAGACCTCACTTCTTCCCGGCTTGGCCTTGGCTCGGCTCCCTCCGCCAGGTCTCGGATCTTTCCGCAAAACTTCGGTTGTTTCCTCAGATCTTCGGCCCTTTCCGTCCATCTTCGGCTCTTTCCGCCTAACCTCGGCTCTTTCTGCCTGTGTCCTCCTCTCCTCGGCTCAGTGGTTCGGTCTGGTTCTCTCTGCCTGACTTCGGCTTTCTCTGATTTTGCTTGCCGGAGTTCCGCTCTTTCCGCCTGTCTGCGCCACGCCCCGGGCTCGGCTGGGCTCTGGTAGTCGTGCAAGGCATTTGTGGCCTCAGGCGAAGGTGGTTCAAATTCACCTGCTCACGGTGGTATCCGAGTGCCACTTTCTTCAGTCCTGGCTAATACATTAACATATTTCAAAAAAAATCCCTAATCTGCTAGATAAAAATGGCATTTCAGTGTTTTACTTCGTATTTTTGTTTTGATGGGCGGAGTTAGGAATCATCTCTCAGACCGAGAGCGCTCGGTATTTCTGTGAACTGTTCTCAGCATGTGACCACTTGTGCAGTGGGTTCTTGGTCTTTTTGTTTGGTTGCTAGGAGTTCTTTAATATGAAAAGTTCGCCTTTTGTGATGAGCTGGCAGCATTTTCCGGATTTTTTTGTTTTGTTTTGTTCTGACTTTGCTTTTACTCGTTGCCATGCAGATTTGTTTCAAATGAAATCAAATGTATTAATTTTTGTTTCTTGTTTTCCATTGTACTTTAAAAAGACTGTCTCTCTTTTATATGTAAAGTATTTATCTCTTTGTTTCTTCTACGGTTTTTATAGCTTCAATTTTTACATTGAAATCTATGATTATCCCTATTCCACAGACCACCTGATGGTTCCAACATGATTTTTTTAAACTATCCGTTTTTCATTACTGACTTAGACATCACTTGCACCCACTTTATGATGAAAAATTTTCAAGCCTGGAGAGACTTTGAAAGTTTTGCAGTGAACACTTATATTATGAACTGAATTCTGTCCCCACCCCTGTTCATATGTTGAAGCCATAATCCCTAATACCCCATAACGTGAATTTCTATGGCAGCTGGGCCTTCAAAGAGGTAATTAAACTAAAATGCGGCCATTCGGGTGGACCCTAATCCAGTTTGACTGGTGTCCTTGTAAGAGGCCATTAGGATACAGACCAAGAGATGTCAGGGACATGTAGGCACAGAGGGAGGATTGTGTGAAGAGGCAGCAAGAAGGTGATCTGCAAGCCAAGGAGGAAGCCTCAGGAGAACCCAACCTTGCTGGTATCTTGATCTTGGATTTCTAACCTCCAGAAGTGTACGAAATGAATGTCTGCTGTCTAAACCACCCTGTCTGTGGTACTTTGTTATGGCAGCCCTAATGAGCTAATACAGTCCATCACCTGGATTCCATCAGTAACGTTTTACTGTACTTTCTTTGTCACTTGTATCCTGCCATCATCCATCAATCCATCTCTGTTTAGTGCATTCTGAAGTAGGTTGCAGACAGCAGCAGATGTCACCCCTAAATATTTTAGCATACATTATTAATAGAGTTTGAAATTTGTCAAGAGCTGGAAGATCTTCGAAGATGGCTCACTGAATGGCTAGCATTTAGTGCTCACAAGCTGGTCCCTCTTCACGGGGCTACTTGAGCATTCTCATGGCGTGGCAGATAGCTTCCTCCAGAGAGGAAGCAGTCTAAGAGACCAAGGAGGAAACTTCAGTGTGTTTTATGCTGCAGCCTCAGATGTGACACACTGTCATTTCTGCAGCGCTGTACTGATCACTTGGGTCATGTCTGATTGAATGTGGGAGGAGACTGCAGCGAGCGTGAATACAGGTGGCAAAGATCATTGGTGGCTATCTTGGCAGCTAGCCAACAACACACCTTTTCTCAGGGCCACTTCTCCTCATCACCCCAGAACTCCTTTTCTTCTGCTCCAGCTTGTCCTCAAGAGCCTGCTTTAATTGGAGCTGGTTGGGGCCTCTGGAATTCATGGTTGGGTTTGGGACAACATAGGAGGTCTCCTTTTCCCCTTCGGTTTTACTCCTCTCTCCTCTCTGTCTTTGTCAGCCTCTCCCCCAGTTCCAACCTTCCTTGACCCCCAGTGCCCCTTTGAGCAGTAGATGTTCTGAGGGTCACTGGGGAATGCAGCACATAAGAGGGATTTGCTTGGGCAGGAAATGTTGGGGGAAGGATTGATTCCTGGGCTCCTGTCACCTCCTGTGTAAGGGGAACCTGGGGCATCTCTGGCTTATCTTTCTTATTCTGAGCCTGGGGTCCTCAATTTTCCCCAGGACAGGGGACACTTGGTTGGATGGGGCTCCATCTATCCACAACAATTAGGGGCAGAGATGTCTATGTTGCAATGGGAGGCTGAGGGTTGCCAGCTGGGGCTCAGAATGATCCTTATGTTGGGACAAGGGAGGGATTCTGCAGGGGCGTCATCTCCTGTTGGGGGGACTTCAAGGATTTGCATGGTGGGCCCCCCTCATTTGTGTTGAAAGTGCTTCTTGCTGATGCTTCTATCGACTCTTACTTTATGATAATGGGAAGAGAGGTAGTTTTCTGAGGGTCTGTTTGACATTTATGTTGGAGAACCTGTAGGGCTGCCTGTTGAGACTGTGGTCATTGCTTGTCTGTGGGGGAGAGACTGGGGTTACTCTTTGCTGGGGAGATTCATATCTGGTCTTGGGAGCCAAGGGAGGCAAGCTGGGGTTTGTGTTGGGTGAGGATGGTGTGGCATTCACTGGGGCTCCTTTCTCCTTTAGTGTGTAGGAGATCATAAGTAGCTTTCCAGGGTTTCCATCATCCCTGATCTTGCAGGGATAAGAGGGATCACTTGTTGAAGCTTCCATCATCTGAAGGAGCCCTTGTGATGTTTGGAGTAAACAGGGGGTATGAGGCTTGGGTTCCTGTTGTCTCTGGTGTTTCGAGACTGGAGGGGCACTGTCTGCTTGAAGGTCACATTTTTCAAGTGTTGGAGTGATGGGGGGGTCACTGAATGGAGGTCCTGTTTTCTCTAATTTGGGGAAAGAGTTGGGGGCATAATTGCAGAGGATTGCACTTATCTCTAGTCAGTGGGACAGGAGGGGTCTCTTTACATAGCTCTGTTTTTTTCTGCATTTAGGCGGATTAGAAGCCTGACTTTCTGGATTTGTCCTTGTCTGTATCGTTGGTATACACAGAATGAGTCACTGGGCTGGGGCTCCTCATTCTCTAGTTTTCAGGAGCAGCTGAGGGAGTCACTTATGGGGCTGCTGTCATTTCTAGAATTGAAAGTGGCTACGGGGTTCTTGCTGCAGTCCCATAAATTTTAGTTTTGTGGGGATGGAGGTCTTGCTCAGATCCAGCATTTGTGTTTGGGGATGGCAGTTGCTATCTGAGGTCCTGTTGACTCAAGTTTTGGAGGGAACTAGTGGTCGCTTGCTGGGGCTTCTGTCCCCTCTGCTGTTGTTTGCAGATT
The DNA here is from genome assembly GCF_021613505.1 of Equus quagga. Taxonomy (NCBI): domain Eukaryota; kingdom Metazoa; phylum Chordata; class Mammalia; order Perissodactyla; family Equidae; genus Equus; species Equus quagga. The sequence goes on from NW_025798879.1 coordinate 4,678, forward strand.
GTGAGCATCACTTGCTTGTACTTCTTAATCTCTCGTCTTGGGAGGTGGAACGGGGAATCTCTCACAGTGGCTTCCATCATCTCTAGTTTTGAGGGATCAGTTCTATGTGTTTTTAAAAGTGTTTTAATTTGAAAATGTTTAGACTTACACAAAAGGTAGAAAATATACAGGGTTATTTTCTACAGTCAATATTTGTTATATTTACGTAGAATTTGTTTCCTGCTGGTGATCATTCCTAAAGTGATGTGTATCCACATGGAATTATTTTCCTTGAGCATGAAAACTCCCTTTAGTCTTTCCTGAAGTACAGATCTGCTGTTAATTCTTTCAGGTTTTGTGTCTTTAAACCTCCTTGGAAAACATCTTTAATTTGAATTTTTAATTTGAATGTATACTATCCTATAGATACACACATTATCTCTCTCTCTCTCTCTCTCTCTCTCTGTCTATCTATATCTTTCCTCTATGTCTCTATCTCTATCTTTCCTTCCTTCTATCCATCCATCTATCTATTCATCAAAAGCATGCATTCATACTGAAACTTTCAATTTCAATCCAACACCCAGTGTTCTTTCTAGCCTTCTCTCTTTCCTTGTTTGTAGCATCTTTGACAGTGAGAAACTGGCTCTCATGATCTACAATATATTTACTTAGTTGTTCAGCCCTAGTGTATACTTAAAGTAGTTTCAGAATTGCTGAAACATATACCCTTCTGTGAAGCAAATTTCTGAACTAGACTACAGGATTCCTGGTCAGTTATTTTTGTATCCAGCCTTACAGTGTCTGGTCTTAACACAGTTTTCCAAAGTAAATTTCATTTCCTTTTCACACCCCTCATTGTGGTTATTTCATTTGTAGTACAATTAGGTCCATTTTATATAGCTACAATTCCATTTTACATTCCCTCCACTACCTGGTGGATTCTTTTTTAGGAAGATTAGCCCTGAGCTAACATCTGCCAATCCTCCTCTTTTTGCTGAGGAAGACTGGCCCTGAGCTAACATCCATGTCCATCTTCCTCTACTTTATATGTGGGACGCCTAACACAGCATGGCCTGCCAAGCTGTGCCATGTCCGCACCCAGGATCCAAACCAGCGAACCCCCAGCTGCCTAAGTGGAATGTGCACACCTAACTGCTGTGCCACCAGGCCAGCCCCTCATTTTCTTTTTTAACCTGCGGTAATATCCACCCTCTGATGTACAATTCTGTGGGTTTTGGCAAATGCATCGACTTGTGTATCCATCTACGCTGTCATGATTGAGCATCATACTCACAGGAACACAGTCACGATAGAATGAGTCTAGATAGACTGCACATCTCCATCAGTCCAGGTGATTCAAGTGAAGAATCAGAAATATGAGTGAGGCCATCCTAGACCACTCACTTCCAGCTGGGCCACTAATAGGTACAGATCAAACTAACTGCTCAACTAACTCACCGAATCTTGAGAAAGAATAATTTATTTTTATTTTAAGCCATCAAATTTTAGGATGATTTGTTATTCAGCAGAAGCTAACAGTATAAATAATTATACAATTATTTAAATGTGTCCTTTCATTATATGTTTATTACAACAGATTTCTATTTCTTTATCCAATACTGGAGACTGGGATTGTCCTCTCTAGATTCAGTTTCTTAAAGAAAATCTGAGACCATGTCATCTTCCATTGTACTTCCTCCCCTTCCTCTTTTCAACCAGCCATTTTTAAGCATATGTGCTGAGAATAACTTTGTTAATTTTGAGATTATACTAGTTCGAGGAGGATTATACTAGTTCAAAGACATTCAGATTCTCAACCCAAATTCTCACCTCTCCCACCCCACAAAAGATACAGCTTTGGGTCATTCCAGTGACTTAGGAAGTCCTAGAATATGCTGTTGCCCAACCAGGAGGGGCTCCCCAAGGTCCCTTGACTTATCATTATGATGTTGAGGGCTAGGAGTGTGCTAGAGTTCAGAGGAGTGTGGCCATGGAGGCAGACAAGGGATCTCAAAACATTCCCTGAGGCAGAGGCTGTCCTAGCATCTTTCAGTTGATCTAGATGCCTGACTTCCTGCTGTTTCAAAGTCGGGTAATCAGTGGAGCACGTGGGGCTCACCAGAAGTGGACCAATGCATGTACCAGAAGTGGACTGAGATGAGCAATGAAAATTGAATACAGGCTTCTGAGTCAGAAGGGGAACATGGCTCCCAACAGGGTGAATTGTGGGGTGAGTGGCACCACCTGAATGGGAGAATGTGCAGGTGGCAGAGGTGGCAGGAAATTGGAGTGGTAGGTGGATATAAGCAGAGAGTAGAAGGAATCTTTGAGGCCAGGAACCCACGAAGCTGTACTTTGAAAGGTTCTGAGTGCCTGATCCTCGTGTGATAAGATGAGAAGTGAAACTAGCCTTTGAGAAATTTCGTTTGGCTGATTGAGCAAAATATTCCTCTTGAAATGGACTGGTAGGTGGACCTGGGGCTAAGACAGGTCCCTAGAGGTTGTCAGAAAATAGAAGAAGAATGACAAGACAGTGAACAGGGGATGGAGACTGGAAGATGGACAAGTGAAAGGGAAGGAGGAAAAACTGGTTCTAAGAGACCAGACTAACCGATTGCCACTTGTCATTTCATCACAGTTTTGACAACAGAGGTGACTGCTATTTCTTTATAGTGAAGGACTTGGGGAACAGTTTAGTTATGTGGGAATAGTCTTGATGCTGCCTTTTACAGATCATTTTACCTGAGATTGAGAAAAAGGTCATAATATTCTTATCATTAGTCAAGACTGGGGAAGGCTGATGGAAATTGTGAGAGTTCCACTCCCCCACCACATACACATACATTCTGTTTGCTTCCACTGCATAGAAAATATTTTTAGGTATAACTGGCTACACACATCATAAAATTATATTGGCAAACCTAGTTTCACGGATTTTTGATCAGAGTGGTGATAGGAATGGATGGATTGGGTTATTTTCCCTGCCTTATTTTCATGGAATCAGCCTTCAGTGCACTTGTATTTCTTGGTTCAAGTGCTTATCTCTTTCTACCTCCATCACACCTTTGGTTCCTAAGTGACACTTGATCTCATCTACCAAGCATAGTTAGACATCATGCTCAATGGTGGAAGTTTTTAAGCTTTTCCTCTAAGATCAGGAACAAGACAAGGGTGCCCACTCTCACCTCTCCTATTCAACATAGAACTGAAAGTTCTAGCCAGAATAGTCATGCAAGAAAAAGAAAATAAAATACATCAGAATAGGAAAAGAAGAAGTAGAATTGTTTCTAATTGCAGATGACAGGATTCTATATGCAGAAAGTCCCAAGACTCCACCACAAAACTTAGATCTAATCAATAAATTCAGTAAAGTGGGAGGATACAAAATCAACATAAAAATCAGGAGCACTTCTGTACACTATACATGTTTCTATACTTGTTTCTGCCTTTTTGGGGGACACAATTCAACCTATAGCAATAACCTTGCCCCAAGTCAGAAGAGGTGGTATGAGTGCGAGAGGCCGTAAGTTTATGTGGTGGTTGCAGATCCTAGAACTCGCTGCCTCAGCCCTAGTCTCGTGTGTGTGTGTGTGTATTGCATGCCTCTTGCAATTCCCAAGTCAATAGTCATGTAACCCCTTCACTTTTTATCTTAGTATATTTCACATAGCCTAGTATATCCAAAGCATTATGATCTCAACATATAATCAACATAAAAATTATTATTGAGAAGTTATTTGTTCACTTTTTTCCTACAAAGTCTTTGAAATCCATTGTGTGTTTTACACTTACAGCACATCACAATTTGGACTAGACACATTTTAAGTGCTCAGTAGTGACATGGAGCCAATGGCCACCAGATTGGAAAGTTTTTTTAAATTAATAGATATTATTTTTTAGAGCAATTTTAGGTTTATAGAGAAACTGAGGTGAAAGTACAGAGAGTTCCCACATACTTCCTCCTCCCCACACCTGTGCACTGTGTCCTCTCTCATTAACATCTTGCCTTTGTGTGGTCTGCTTGCTAGAATTGATGAACCAATATTGATAACATTATAACTAAAGTCCATGCTTTATGGGAGGGTTCACTCTTTCCGTTGTACGTTCTTTGGGTTTTGAGAAATGTATGCTGTGCCCACCATTACAGTGTCATACAGAATAACTGTTTTGCTGCCATAAAAATCCCTTGTGCTCCACGACCTTAAGGACATATGGATGTGAGCCTTGTCATTGCTGTTTGAGGTGGTGGGGAACATAGGGGCACTTTCCGGTATCCTCTGCTTTAGGGTGAGAAAATAAAGGAATTTCCCACATAGCCTCATCTTCTCACAACAGCATAAATAATGGAGGAAATCAATGTTGAAGCTAAAGAAGTGGATCATCACATCGTATTGATCCCTGGGACTAACATGGTTAAAAGAACTAAGGAAGAGGAAAGGGGGTCAATTTTTCACAAGCAAAAATGTAATTTTATTTCTTCATTGGTCTTGAGTAATGGATGTAGAGTTTTCTGAATTCAGCATGACTACTGCTTCCCCAGGCAGGGACACCGGATGTGTGGGTGTTTCTGCACTCATGATTGGTATGCACCCCTGCGTGAGTCACACACAGAATGTTCTGTGGCTGCCTTGGGACTAGGATGGGAGGCTGT
>NW_025798880.1:0-9310 GCF_021613505.1 Equus quagga
ACAGCCTCCCATCCTAGTCCCAAGGCAGCCACAGAACATTCTGTGTGTGACTCACGCAGGGGTGCATACCAATCATGAGTGCAGAAACACCCACACATCCGGTGTCCCTGCCTGGGGAAGCAGTAGTCATGCTGAATTCAGAAAACTCTACATCCATTACTCAAGACCAATGAAGAAATAAAATTACATTTTTGCTTGTGAAAAATTGACCCCCTTTCCTCTTCCTTAGTTCTTTTAACCATGTTAGTCCCAGGGATCAATACGATGTGATGATCCACTTCTTTAGCTTCAACATTGATTTCCTCCATTATTTATGCTGTTGTGAGAAGATGAGGCTATGTGGGAAATTCCTTTATTTTCTCACCCTAAAGCAGAGGATACCGGAAAGTGCCCCTATGTTCCCCACCACCTCAAACAGCAATGACAAGGCTCACATCCATATGTCCTTAAGGTCGTGGAGCACAAGGGATTTTTATGGCAGCAAAACAGTTATTCTGTATGACACTGTAATGGTGGGCACAGCATACATTTCTCAAAACCCAAAGAACGTACAACGGAAAGAGTGAACCCTCCCATAAAGCATGGACTTTAGTTATAATGTTATCAATATTGGTTCATCAATTCTAGCAAGCAGACCACACAAAGGCAAGATGTTAATGAGAGAGGACACAGTGCACAGGTGTGGGGAGGAGGAAGTATGTGGGAACTCTCTGTACTTTCACCTCAGTTTCTCTATAAACCTAAAATTGCTCTAAAAAATAATATCTATTAATTTAAAAAAACTTTCCAATCTGGTGGCCATTGGCTCCATGTCACTACTGAGCACTTAAAATGTGTCTAGTCCAAATTGTGATGTGCTGTAAGTGTAAAACACACAATGGATTTCAAAGACTTTGTAGGAAAAAAGTGAACAAATAACTTCTCAATAATAATTTTTATGTTGATTATATGTTGAGATCATAATGCTTTGGATATACTAGGCTATGTGAAATATACTAAGATAAAAAGTGAAGGGGTTACATGACTATTGACTTGGGAATTGCAAGAGGCATGCAATACACACACACACACACGAGACTAGGGCTGAGGCAGCGAGTTCTAGGATCTGCAACCACCACATAAACTTACGGCCTCTCGCACTCATACCACCTCTTCTGACTTGGGGCAAGGTTATTGCTATAGGTTGAATTGTGTCCCCCAAAAAGGCAGAAACAAGTATAGAAACATGTATAGTGTACAGAAGTGCTCCTGATTTTTATGTTGATTTTGTATCCTCCCACTTTACTGAATTTATTGATTAGATCTAAGTTTTGTGGTGGAGTCTTGGGACTTTCTGCATATAGAATCCTGTCATCTGCAATTAGAAACAATTCTACTTCTTCTTTTCCTATTCTGATGTATTTTATTTTCTTTTTCTTGCATGACTATTCTGGCTAGAACTTTCAGTTCTATGTTGAATAGGAGAGGTGAGAGTGGGCACCCTTGTCTTGTTCCTGATCTTAGAGGAAAAGCTTAAAAACTTCCACCATTGAGCATGATGTCTAACTATGCTTGGTAGATGAGATCAAGTGTCACTTAGGAACCAAAGGTGTGATGGAGGTAGAAAGAGATAAGCACTTGAACCAAGAAATACAAGTGCACTGAAGGCTGATTCCATGAAAATAAGGCAGGGAAAATAACCCAATCCATCCATTCCTATCACCACTCTGATCAAAAATCCGTGAAACTAGGTTTGCCAATATAATTTTATGATGTGTGTAGCCAGTTATACCTAAAAATATTTTCTATGCAGTGGAAGCAAACAGAATGTATGTGTATGTGGTGGGGGAGTGGAACTCTCACAATTTCCATCAGCCTTCCCCAGTCTTGACTAATGATAAGAATATTATGACCTTTTTCTCAATCTCAGGTAAAATGATCTGTAAAAGGCAGCATCAAGACTATTCCCACATAACTAAACTGTTCCCCAAGTCCTTCACTATAAAGAAATAGCAGTCACCTCTGTTGTCAAAACTGTGATGAAATGACAAGTGGCAATCGGTTAGTCTGGTCTCTTAGAACCAGTTTTTCCTCCTTCCCTTTCACTTGTCCATCTTCCAGTCTCCATCCCCTGTTCACTGTCTTGTCATTCTTCTTCTATTTTCTGACAACCTCTAGGGACCTGTCTTAGCCCCAGGTCCACCTACCAGTCCATTTCAAGAGGAATATTTTGCTCAATCAGCCAAACGAAATTTCTCAAAGGCTAGTTTCACTTCTCATCTTATCACACGAGGATCAGGCACTCAGAACCTTTCAAAGTACAGCTTCGTGGGTTCCTGGCCTCAAAGATTCCTTCTACTCTCTGCTTATATCCACCTACCACTCCAATTTCCTGCCACCTCTGCCACCTGCACATTCTCCCATTCAGGTGGTGCCACTCACCCCACAATTCACCCTGTTGGGAGCCATGTTCCCCTTCTGACTCAGAAGCCTGTATTCAATTTTCATTGCTCATCTCAGTCCACTTCTGGTACATGCATTGGTCCACTTCTGGTGAGCCCCACGTGCTCCACTGATTACCCGACTTTGAAACAGCAGGAAGTCAGGCATCTAGATCAACTGAAAGATGCTAGGACAGCCTCTGCCTCAGGGAATGTTTTGAGATCCCTTGTCTGCCTCCATGGCCACACTCCTCTGAACTCTAGCACACTCCTAGCCCTCAACATCATAATGATAAGTCAAGGGACCTTGGGGAGCCCCTCCTGGTTGGGCAACAGCATATTCTAGGACTTCCTAAGTCACTGGAATGACCCAAAGCTGTATCTTTTGTGGGGTGGGAGAGGTGAGAATTTGGGTTGAGAATCTGAATGTCTTTGAACTAGTATAATCCTCCTCGAACTAGTATAATCTCAAAATTAACAAAGTTATTCTCAGCACATATGCTTAAAAATGGCTGGTTGAAAAGAGGAAGGGGAGGAAGTACAATGGAAGATGACATGGTCTCAGATTTTCTTTAAGAAACTGAATCTAGAGAGGACAATCCCAGTCTCCAGTATTGGATAAAGAAATAGAAATCTGTTGTAATAAACATATAATGAAAGGACACATTTAAATAATTGTATAATTATTTATACTGTTAGCTTCTGCTGAATAACAAATCATCCTAAAATTTGATGGCTTAAAATAAAAATAAATTATTCTTTCTCAAGATTCGGTGAGTTAGTTGAGCAGTTAGTTTGATCTGTACCTATTAGTGGCCCAGCTGGAAGTGAGTGGTCTAGGATGGCCTCACTCATATTTCTGATTCTTCACTTGAATCACCTGGACTGATGGAGATGTGCAGTCTATCTAGACTCATTCTATCGTGACTGTGTTCCTGTGAGTATGATGCTCAATCATGACAGCGTAGATGGATACACAAGTCGATGCATTTGCCAAAACCCACAGAATTGTACATCAGAGGGTGGATATTACCGCAGGTTAAAAAAGAAAATGAGGGGCTGGCCTGGTGGCACAGCAGTTAGGTGTGCACATTCCACTTAGGCAGCTGGGGGTTCGCTGGTTTGGATCCTGGGTGCGGACATGGCACAGCTTGGCAGGCCATGCTGTGTTAGGCGTCCCACATATAAAGTAGAGGAAGATGGACATGGATGTTAGCTCAGGGCCAGTCTTCCTCAGCAAAAAGAGGAGGATTGGCAGATGTTAGCTCAGGGCTAATCTTCCTAAAAAAGAATCCACCAGGTAGTGGAGGGAATGTAAAATGGAATTGTAGCTATATAAAATGGACCTAATTGTACTACAAATGAAATAACCACAATGAGGGGTGTGAAAAGGAAATGAAATTTACTTTGGAAAACTGTGTTAAGACCAGACACTGTAAGGCTGGATACAAAAATAACTGACCAGGAATCCTGTAGTCTAGTTCAGAAATTTGCTTCACAGAAGGGTATATGTTTCAGCAATTCTGAAACTACTTTAAGTATACACTAGGGCTGAACAACTAAGTAAATATATTGTAGATCATGAGAGCCAGTTTCTCACTGTCAAAGATGCTACAAACAAGGAAAGAGAGAAGGCTAGAAAGAACACTGGGTGTTGGATTGAAATTGAAAGTTTCAGTATGAATGCATGCTTTTGATGAATAGATAGATGGATGGATAGAAGGAAGGAAAGATAGAGATAGAGACATAGAGGAAAGATATAGATAGACAGAGAGAGAGAGAGAGAGAGAGAGAGATAATGTGTGTATCTATAGGATAGTATACATTCAAATTAAAAATTCAAATTAAAGATGTTTTCCAAGGAGGTTTAAAGACACAAAACCTGAAAGAATTAACAGCAGATCTGTACTTCAGGAAAGACTAAAGGGAGTTTTCATGCTCAAGGAAAATAATTCCATGTGGATACACATCACTTTAGGAATGATCACCAGCAGGAAACAAATTCTACGTAAATATAACAAATATTGACTGTAGAAAATAACCCTGTATATTTTCTACCTTTTGTGTAAGTCTAAACATTTTCAAATTAAAACACTTTTAAAAACACATAGAACTGATCCCTCAAAACTAGAGATGATGGAAGCCACTGTGAGAGATTCCCCGTTCCACCTCCCAAGACGAGAGATTAAGAAGTACAAGCAAGTGATGCTCACAATCTGCAAACAACAGCAGAGGGGACAGAAGCCCCAGCAAGCGACCACTAGTTCCCTCCAAAACTTGAGTCAACAGGACCTCAGATAGCAACTGCCATCCCCAAACACAAATGCTGGATCTGAGCAAGACCTCCATCCCCACAAAACTAAAATTTATGGGACTGCAGCAAGAACCCCGTAGCCACTTTCAATTCTAGAAATGACAGCAGCCCCATAAGTGACTCCCTCAGCTGCTCCTGAAAACTAGAGAATGAGGAGCCCCAGCCCAGTGACTCATTCTGTGTATACCAACGATACAGACAAGGACAAATCCAGAAAGTCAGGCTTCTAATCCGCCTAAATGCAGAAAAAAACAGAGCTATGTAAAGAGACCCCTCCTGTCCCACTGACTAGAGATAAGTGCAATCCTCTGCAATTATGCCCCCAACTCTTTCCCCAAATTAGAGAAAACAGGACCTCCATTCAGTGACCCCCCCATCACTCCAACACTTGAAAAATGTGACCTTCAAGCAGACAGTGCCCCTCCAGTCTCGAAACACCAGAGACAACAGGAACCCAAGCCTCATACCCCCTGTTTACTCCAAACATCACAAGGGCTCCTTCAGATGATGGAAGCTTCAACAAGTGATCCCTCTTATCCCTGCAAGATCAGGGATGATGGAAACCCTGGAAAGCTACTTATGATCTCCTACACACTAAAGGAGAAAGGAGCCCCAGTGAATGCCACACCATCCTCACCCAACACAAACCCCAGCTTGCCTCCCTTGGCTCCCAAGACCAGATATGAATCTCCCCAGCAAAGAGTAACCCCAGTCTCTCCCCCACAGACAAGCAATGACCACAGTCTCAACAGGCAGCCCTACAGGTTCTCCAACATAAATGTCAAACAGACCCTCAGAAAACTACCTCTCTTCCCATTATCATAAAGTAAGAGTCGATAGAAGCATCAGCAAGAAGCACTTTCAACACAAATGAGGGGGGCCCACCATGCAAATCCTTGAAGTCCCCCCAACAGGAGATGACGCCCCTGCAGAATCCCTCCCTTGTCCCAACATAAGGATCATTCTGAGCCCCAGCTGGCAACCCTCAGCCTCCCATTGCAACATAGACATCTCTGCCCCTAATTGTTGTGGATAGATGGAGCCCCATCCAACCAAGTGTCCCCTGTCCTGGGGAAAATTGAGGACCCCAGGCTCAGAATAAGAAAGATAAGCCAGAGATGCCCCAGGTTCCCCTTACACAGGAGGTGACAGGAGCCCAGGAATCAATCCTTCCCCCAACATTTCCTGCCCAAGCAAATCCCTCTTATGTGCTGCATTCCCCAGTGACCCTCAGAACATCTACTGCTCAAAGGGGCACTGGGGGTCAAGGAAGGTTGGAACTGGGGGAGAGGCTGACAAAGACAGAGAGGAGAGAGGAGTAAAACCGAAGGGGAAAAGGAGACCTCCTATGTTGTCCCAAACCCAACCATGAATTCCAGAGGCCCCAACCAGCTCCAATTAAAGCAGGCTCTTGAGGACAAGCTGGAGCAGAAGAAAAGGAGTTCTGGGGTGATGAGGAGAAGTGGCCCTGAGAAAAGGTGTGTTGTTGGCTAGCTGCCAAGATAGCCACCAATGATCTTTGCCACCTGTATTCACGCTCGCTGCAGTCTCCTCCCACATTCAATCAGACATGACCCAAGTGATCAGTACAGCGCTGCAGAAATGACAGTGTGTCACATCTGAGGCTGCAGCATAAAACACACTGAAGTTTCCTCCTTGGTCTCTTAGACTGCTTCCTCTCTGGAGGAAGCTATCTGCCACGCCATGAGAATGCTCAAGTAGCCCCGTGAAGAGGGACCAGCTTGTGAGCACTAAATGCTAGCCATTCAGTGAGCCATCTTCGAAGATCTTCCAGCTCTTGACAAATTTCAAACTCTATTAATAATGTATGCTAAAATATTTAGGGGTGACATCTGCTGCTGTCTGCAACCTACTTCAGAATGCACTAAACAGAGATGGATTGATGGATGATGGCAGGATACAAGTGACAAAGAAAGTACAGTAAAACGTTACTGATGGAATCCAGGTGATGGACTGTATTAGCTCATTAGGGCTGCCATAACAAAGTACCACAGACAGGGTGGTTTAGACAGCAGACATTCATTTCGTACACTTCTGGAGGTTAGAAATCCAAGATCAAGATACCAGCAAGGTTGGGTTCTCCTGAGGCTTCCTCCTTGGCTTGCAGATCACCTTCTTGCTGCCTCTTCACACAATCCTCCCTCTGTGCCTACATGTCCCTGACATCTCTTGGTCTGTATCCTAATGGCCTCTTACAAGGACACCAGTCAAACTGGATTAGGGTCCACCCGAATGGCCGCATTTTAGTTTAATTACCTCTTTGAAGGCCCAGCTGCCATAGAAATTCACGTTATGGGGTATTAGGGATTATGGCTTCAACATATGAACAGGGGTGGGGACAGAATTCAGTTCATAATATAAGTGTTCACTGCAAAACTTTCAAAGTCTCTCCAGGCTTGAAAATTTTTCATCATAAAGTGGGTGCAAGTGATGTCTAAGTCAGTAATGAAAAACGGATAGTTTAAAAAAATCATGTTGGAACCATCAGGTGGTCTGTGGAATAGGGATAATCATAGATTTCAATGTAAAAATTGAAGCTATAAAAACCGTAGAAGAAACAAAGAGATAAATACTTTACATATAAAAGAGAGACAGTCTTTTTAAAGTACAATGGAAAACAAGAAACAAAAATTAATACATTTGATTTCATTTGAAACAAATCTGCATGGCAACGAGTAAAAGCAAAGTCAGAACAAAACAAAACAAAAAAATCCGGAAAATGCTGCCAGCTCATCACAAAAGGCGAACTTTTCATATTAAAGAACTCCTAGCAACCAAACAAAAAGACCAAGAACCCACTGCACAAGTGGTCACATGCTGAGAACAGTTCACAGAAATACCGAGCGCTCTCGGTCTGAGAGATGATTCCTAACTCCGCCCATCAAAACAAAAATACGAAGTAAAACACTGAAATGCCATTTTTATCTAGCAGATTAGGGATTTTTTTTGAAATATGTTAATGTATTAGCCAGGACTGAAGAAAGTGGCACTCGGATACCACCGTGAGCAGGTGAATTTGAACCACCTTCGCCTGAGGCCACAAATGCCTTGCACGACTACCAGAGCCCAGCCGAGCCCGGGGCGTGGCGCAGACAGGCGGAAAGAGCGGAACTCCGGCAAGCAAAATCAGAGAAAGCCGAAGTCAGGCAGAGAGAACCAGACCGAACCACTGAGCCGAGGAGAGGAGGACACAGGCAGAAAGAGCCGAGGTTAGGCGGAAAGAGCCGAAGATGGACGGAAAGGGCCGAAGATCTGAGGAAACAACCGAAGTTTTGCGGAAAGATCCGAGACCTGGCGGAGGGAGCCGAGCCAAGGCCAAGCCGGGAAGAAGTGAGGTCTTTGGGCCGTAGAGACACGAGAGGCTGGCTGCAGTGCTGAAGGATGCGGAGGCGAGGACCGCGGAGAGCGAAGGCGATCGCCCTGGAACGAGCCGTGAGGTCGAGCCTGGCGCCTTCCACGCCCCCGAGGTGCCCCGAGCGCCCCGCCGGAGGGTCGTGAACTCTGGTCCCGCGCTGCCCTCCTCGCTGCTCCTCCTGCCCCACCGCTGCCCATGGTGTGGGGTGGTCTGGCTGGACAGCGGCGTGTCGTCTGCCCACGACGAGGACGCGTGTGTCCCCACGGCTGGATTTTCCGGATTTGATGGTTCCGTTGAGCCTCTGCACCATTGTCCGCGGAAGGGACTTACCCCTGGGGGTTCAGCCTCCTAAAGACACGGAGCCTGCGGACCCAACCCCTTGGGAAGGCCGCTGGGGTGCAGTGACCACGCCGGCTGCTCTGAGGTCTGGAAAGAGGCCCAATCCAAGACCAAGGCTGGAATGCAAATTGTGGGCCCCTCCTGCGCATGTGCCCACTTCCAACACCAATGCCGGGCTCTCTCCTTCAGGGTTCTTGATTGTGTGCAGCAGGAGGATTGTTACCCTAATCACTCACAGAGCCCCTGGGCGGACTGGGACCTAACTGAAGCCCCACTGAGGCTGCTTCTGTTAGCTGTTGCCCAAATGCATCATCATCGGAGCCTTGCTCCCACCTCCGGGTTCAGAGTCTGTGTGGGTGCGTCTGGTCCACAAACGGTGCCCTGGCTGCAGTGCGGAGGCTGCAAGTGGAAGTATCTGGCATTTTGTGCTTTTAAATTGGCAAGCTGGTGTTATCTCCCCCAGGATCATAAAGTGGGGAAAGCCCTCAAACATGGGATAGGGGTTCAGCGGCTGAGAAAACAAGAAGGATGGCAGATGTCTCCTAGGAGGCCCTGTATTTTAAGTTCTTTTAAGGGAAACCACTGGGGAGCCCACGGGCCAGCAACTTTTGGAATTTCTGCTCTAATAGTTTACATTAAAGTTACTCAGCTAGAGCACATGTGTTGGACTTGGTGATCATCAGTGAGCTGTCCAGGACCTCTCCCAACCTTTGCCGTTTAGGAACCTTGCTAAGGGCTCCACCAGTGGTTACCTTGAGGAGAGCTGGTGTCTAACCAGGTCTGAGCTGCCTGGATCTAAGCAGGTCTGAGTTGCCTGGATCTAAGCAGGTCTGAACTGACTGGATGGCAGGGAATAAGAAG
>NW_025798881.1:0-1812 GCF_021613505.1 Equus quagga
CTTCTTATTCCCTGCCATCCAGTCAGTTCAGACCTGCTTAGATCCAGTCAGCTCAGACCTGCTTAGACACCAGCTCTCCTCAAGGTAACCACCGGTGGAGCCCTTGGCAAGGTTCCTAAATGGCAAAGGTTGGGAGAGGTCCTGACCAGCTCACTGAAGATCACCAAGTCCAACACATGCGCTCTAGCTGAGTAACTTTAATATAAACTATTAGAGCAGACATTCCAAAAGTTGCTGGCCCGTGGGGTCTCCAGTGGTTCCCCTTAAAAGAACTTAAAATACAGGGCCTCCTAGGAGACATCTGCCATCCTTCTTGTTTTCTCAGCTGCTGAACCCCTATCCCATGTTTGAGGGCTTTCCCCACTTTATGATCCTGGGGGAGATAACACCAGCTTGCCAATTTAAAAGCACAAAATGCCAGATACTTCCACTTGCAGCCTCTGCACTGCAGCCAGGGCACCGTTTGTGGATCAGACGCACCCACACAGACTCTGAACCCGGAGGTAGGAGCAAGCCTCCGATGATGATGCATTTGGGCAACAGCTAATAGAAGCAGCCTCAGTGGGGCTTCAGTTAGGTCCCAGTCCGCCCAGAGGCTCCGTGAGTGAGGACGGTAACAATCCTCCTGCTGCACACAATGAAGAACCCTGAAGGAGAGAGCCTGGCGTTGGTGTTCGAAGTGGGCACATGCGCAGGAGGGGCCCACAATTTGCATTCCAGCCTTGGTCTTGGATTGGGCCTCTTCCCAGACCTCAGGGCAGCCGGCATGGTCACTGCAGACCAGCAGCCTTCCCCCGGGGCTGGGTCCGCAAGCTCCGTGTCTTTAGGAGGCTGAACCCCGAGGGGTCAGTCCCCTCCGCGGACAATGGTGCAGAGGCTCAACGGAACCATCAAATCCGGAGGATCCAGCCGTGGGGACACGCGCGTCCTCCTCGTGGGCAGACGACACGCCGCTGTCCGGCCAAACCGCCCCACACCATGGGCAGTGGCGGGGCAGGAGGAGCAGCGAGGAGGGCAGCGGGGGACCAGAGTTCACGACCCTCCGGCGGGGCGCTTGGGGCAGCTCGGGGGCGTGGAAGGCTCCAGGCTCGACCTCACGGCTCCTTCCAGCGCGATCGCCTTCGCCCTCCGCGGTCCTCGCCTCCGCATCCTTCAGCGGTGCAGCCAGCCTCTCGTGTCTCTACGGCCCAAGGACCTCACTTCTTCCTGGCTTGGCCTTGGCTCGGCTCCCTCCGCCAGGTCTCGGATCTTTCCGCAAGACTTCGGTTGTTTCCTCAGATCTTCGGCCCTTTCCGTCCATCTTCGGCTCTTACCGCCTAACCTCGGCTCTCTCTGCCTGTGTCCTCCTCTCCTCGGCTCAGTGGTTCGGTCTGGTTCTCTCTGCCTGACTTCGGCTTTCTCCGATTTCGCTGCCGAACTTCGGCTCTTTCCGCCTCTCCGCGCCACGCCCCGGGCTGGGCTGGGCTCTGGTAGTCGTGCAAGGGATTTGTGGCCGCAGGCGAAGGTGGTTCAAATTCACCTGCTCACGGTGGTTTCCGAGTGCCACTTTCTCCAGTCCTGGCTAATACATTAACGTATTTAAAAAAAAATTCCTAATATGCTAGATAAAAATGGCATTTCAGTGTTTTACTTCGTATTTTTGTTTTGATGGGCGGAGTTAGGAATCATCTCTCAGACCGAGAGTGCTCTGTATTTCTGTGAACTGTTCTCAGCATGTGTCCATTTGTGCAGTGGGTTCTTGGTCTTTTTGTTTGGTTGTCTGTCCTGGGACTAGGATGGGAGGCTGTCCCCTATCTTAGACTTTGAAGGGTG
>NW_025798882.1:0-1812 GCF_021613505.1 Equus quagga
CACCCTTCAAAGTCTAAGATAGGGGACAGCCTCCCATCCTAGTCCCAGGACAGACAACCAAACAAAAAGACCAAGAACCCACTGCACAAATGGACACATGCTGAGAACAGTTCACAGAAATACAGAGCACTCTCGGTCTGAGAGATGATTCCTAACTCCGCCCATCAAAACAAAAATACGAAGTAAAACACTGAAATGCCATTTTTATCTAGCATATTAGGAATTTTTTTTTAAATACGTTAATGTATTAGCCAGGACTGGAGAAAGTGGCACTCGGAAACCACCGTGAGCAGGTGAATTTGAACCACCTTCGCCTGCGGCCACAAATCCCTTGCACGACTACCAGAGCCCAGCCCAGCCCGGGGCGTGGCGCGGAGAGGCGGAAAGAGCCGAAGTTCGGCAGCGAAATCGGAGAAAGCCGAAGTCAGGCAGAGAGAACCAGACCGAACCACTGAGCCGAGGAGAGGAGGACACAGGCAGAGAGAGCCGAGGTTAGGCGGTAAGAGCCGAAGATGGACGGAAAGGGCCGAAGATCTGAGGAAACAACCGAAGTCTTGCGGAAAGATCCGAGACCTGGCGGAGGGAGCCGAGCCAAGGCCAAGCCAGGAAGAAGTGAGGTCCTTGGGCCGTAGAGACACGAGAGGCTGGCTGCACCGCTGAAGGATGCGGAGGCGAGGACCGCGGAGGGCGAAGGCGATCGCGCTGGAAGGAGCCGTGAGGTCGAGCCTGGAGCCTTCCACGCCCCCGAGCTGCCCCAAGCGCCCCGCCGGAGGGTCGTGAACTCTGGTCCCCCGCTGCCCTCCTCGCTGCTCCTCCTGCCCCGCCACTGCCCATGGTGTGGGGCGGTTTGGCCGGACAGCGGCGTGTCGTCTGCCCACGAGGAGGACGCGCGTGTCCCCACGGCTGGATCCTCCGGATTTGATGGTTCCGTTGAGCCTCTGCACCATTGTCCGCGGAGGGGACTGACCCCTCGGGGTTCAGCCTCCTAAAGACACGGAGCTTGCGGACCCAGCCCCGGGGGAAGGCTGCTGGTCTGCAGTGACCATGCCGGCTGCCCTGAGGTCTGGGAAGAGGCCCAATCCAAGACCAAGGCTGGAATGCAAATTGTGGGCCCCTCCTGCGCATGTGCCCACTTCGAACACCAACGCCAGGCTCTCTCCTTCAGGGTTCTTCATTGTGTGCAGCAGGAGGATTGTTACCGTCCTCACTCACGGAGCCTCTGGGCGGACTGGGACCTAACTGAAGCCCCACTGAGGCTGCTTCTATTAGCTGTTGCCCAAATGCATCATCATCGGAGGCTTGCTCCTACCTCCGGGTTCAGAGTCTGTGTGGGTGCGTCTGATCCACAAACGGTGCCCTGGCTGCAGTGCAGAGGCTGCAAGTGGAAGTATCTGGCATTTTGTGCTTTTAAATTGGCAAGCTGGTGTTATCTCCCCCAGGATCATAAAGTGGGGAAAGCCCTCAAACATGGGATAGGGGTTCAGCAGCTGAGAAAACAAGAAGGATGGCAGATGTCTCCTAGGAGGCCCTGTATTTTAAGTTCTTTTAAGGGGAACCACTGGAGACCCCACGGGCCAGCAACTTTTGGAATGTCTGCTCTAATAGTTTATATTAAAGTTACTCAGCTAGAGCGCATGTGTTGGACTTGGTGATCTTCAGTGAGCTGGTCAGGACCTCTCCCAACCTTTGCCATTTAGGAACCTTGCCAAGGGCTCCACCGGTGGTTACCTTGAGGAGAGCTGGTGTCTAAGCAGGTCTGAGCTGACTGGATCTAAGCAGGTCTGAACTGACTGGATGGCAGGGAATAAGAAG
>NW_025798883.1:0-1812 GCF_021613505.1 Equus quagga
CACCCTTCAAAGTCTAAGATAGGGGACAGCCTCCCATCCTAGTCCCAGGACAGACAACCAAACAAAAAGACCAAGAACCCACTGCACAAATGGACACATGCTGAGAACAGTTCACAGAAATACAGAGCACTCTCGGTCTGAGAGATGATTCCTAACTCCGCCCATCAAAACAAAAATACGAAGTAAAACACTGAAATGCCATTTTTATCTAGCATATTAGGAATTTTTTTTTAAATACGTTAATGTATTAGCCAGGACTGGAGAAAGTGGCACTCGGAAACCACCGTGAGCAGGTGAATTTGAACCACCTTCGCCTGCGGCCACAAATCCCTTGCACGACTACCAGAGCCCAGCCCAGCCCGGGGCGTGGCGCGGAGAGGCGGAAAGAGCCGAAGTTCGGCAGCGAAATCGGAGAAAGCCGAAGTCAGGCAGAGAGAACCAGACCGAACCACTGAGCCGAGGAGAGGAGGACACAGGCAGAGAGAGCCGAGGTTAGGCGGTAAGAGCCGAAGATGGACGGAAAGGGCCGAAGATCTGAGGAAACAACCGAAGTCTTGCGGAAAGATCCGAGACCTGGCGGAGGGAGCCGAGCCAAGGCCAAGCCAGGAAGAAGTGAGGTCCTTGGGCCGTAGAGACACGAGAGGCTGGCTGCACCGCTGAAGGATGCGGAGGCGAGGACCGCGGAGGGCGAAGGCGATCGCGCTGGAAGGAGCCGTGAGGTCGAGCCTGGAGCCTTCCACGCCCCCGAGCTGCCCCAAGCGCCCCGCCGGAGGGTCGTGAACTCTGGTCCCCCGCTGCCCTCCTCGCTGCTCCTCCTGCCCCGCCACTGCCCATGGTGTGGGGCGGTTTGGCCGGACAGCGGCGTGTCGTCTGCCCACGAGGAGGACGCGCGTGTCCCCACGGCTGGATCCTCCGGATTTGATGGTTCCGTTGAGCCTCTGCACCATTGTCCGCGGAGGGGACTGACCCCTCGGGGTTCAGCCTCCTAAAGACACGGAGCTTGCGGACCCAGCCCCGGGGGAAGGCTGCTGGTCTGCAGTGACCATGCCGGCTGCCCTGAGGTCTGGGAAGAGGCCCAATCCAAGACCAAGGCTGGAATGCAAATTGTGGGCCCCTCCTGCGCATGTGCCCACTTCGAACACCAACGCCAGGCTCTCTCCTTCAGGGTTCTTCATTGTGTGCAGCAGGAGGATTGTTACCGTCCTCACTCACGGAGCCTCTGGGCGGACTGGGACCTAACTGAAGCCCCACTGAGGCTGCTTCTATTAGCTGTTGCCCAAATGCATCATCATCGGAGGCTTGCTCCTACCTCCGGGTTCAGAGTCTGTGTGGGTGCGTCTGATCCACAAACGGTGCCCTGGCTGCAGTGCAGAGGCTGCAAGTGGAAGTATCTGGCATTTTGTGCTTTTAAATTGGCAAGCTGGTGTTATCTCCCCCAGGATCATAAAGTGGGGAAAGCCCTCAAACATGGGATAGGGGTTCAGCAGCTGAGAAAACAAGAAGGATGGCAGATGTCTCCTAGGAGGCCCTGTATTTTAAGTTCTTTTAAGGGGAACCACTGGAGACCCCACGGGCCAGCAACTTTTGGAATGTCTGCTCTAATAGTTTATATTAAAGTTACTCAGCTAGAGCGCATGTGTTGGACTTGGTGATCTTCAGTGAGCTGGTCAGGACCTCTCCCAACCTTTGCCATTTAGGAACCTTGCCAAGGGCTCCACCGGTGGTTACCTTGAGGAGAGCTGGTGTCTAAGCAGGTCTGAGCTGACTGGATCTAAGCAGGTCTGAACTGACTGGATGGCAGGGAATAAGAAG
>NW_025798884.1:0-4083 GCF_021613505.1 Equus quagga
CCCTTATCTGCAAGTCTGACGATGGCCCTGAAGGCAGGGATTGTGGCTGACCTGCCCCATATCCCCAGGTGCCAGCGTGGAACACGCTCTCAGTGAGCTTTCTGGATGAGCAAGTGAAGTCGGGTGGTCCTAGGAGCCTATGGAGCTGGAGGCTGTGTGGTGAGAGTGTGAGGTGGGGCAGTTTGGGCATTAGGAGGATGCCCTCAGCCTGGCCACCTCGAGGCTAGGAGAGGGTGGAGCAGCTGAGCAGCAGGACGGCAGGCACAGAGCTTCTGAGATGCCAAGCTCTCCATCTGCCTCCTCTCTCTGCTGGCTCAATCCCAGAGTAGGAGGTGGTTCTAGAGCCCAGGGGAAGGTCTGGCCAGAAGCCACTCTCACAGGGCCTCTGGGATCCCTTTAAACATAGTTCGAGAGAGCTGGTCAAGTTGACTTAACCACTGCCATCCCATTAGCCCCTTTGATTCCAAAACTCCGGTTCTGTTGAGTAGAGGGGAGCCGGCTCCACCCTGGGATGAGGAAGGAGAGTGTCGGTGTCCAGTTCGGATTCTCACTCCAGGTGAGAATGGCTGAGCACCCCTATGGTTCTTGAGTCCTTTTGGGAAGAAGACCTTTGGGGGATTCCCCGGCATCCTGGTGACTAAGGGACAGAGAGCCCGTGGTGCATGCCGGCCTCCCAGTTCCTCTAAGGGGCGTTGCCCTGCTTGGCAGTGGAGTCTGAACCTCTGGATGCCTTTGTGGGAGGGGTGAGGAGGAACAGCGGCAGCCAGAGCTGCCAGACTCTGCCCAGACACCTCACGAAGCTCTGACTGTGCTCTGGGGCCTGGGTGTTGCGAGATGCTTCCAGAACTGGGGGGAGAGAGGAATTCTCTAGTCATTCACCTGTTTGTCCACTCATCCACTCACTCAACAGACATTACTTGTGGACTTACTGTATGTGGGGTGTCACAGAGCCCTGTGAGGGGCGCCCAGGAGAAGTCAGGCTCCATCCTGTCATTAAGGAGTCCCAGGCCTGCAGGGCAGACAGCACATTCCTCAGATGACTCCACGTGGAAAGTGAAAGGCCAGAGAGGGGTCACGTTTGGTGGGACTATGAGGGGGGAAGACCGTCCTGGAGCTGGACTGCCTCCCCAAGCAGGCGAGTATTCGAGCCCCATCAAGGCTGGTGGTGCTGGTGCTGAAGCATCAACCTGCTGGTGCCTCAGAAAGAGGAGGGCACGTGTGTAAAGGCCTGGAGAGGGGCAGATGTGGGGCTGGAGCAGGATGAGGAGCCCAGGGGCTGTTTGAGGGGGAGGCGGGAGATACAGAGGGGAGCAGGGCAGACCCCAGGCCGAGAGCCTACGCTTTCCGCAGGAGAACGGGGGCAGGAGCACTGGGGCTCTTAGGGAGGACAATGATAGAGTCACACTTGTATTTTAGGAAAGTCTCTGCATCAGTGGTTTGTGGGATGGCTTTGGGGTGGGACTGAGACCACGGGCACTAGGCCCTGCAGGAGGCTGCCGCCACAGTCCCAGTGAGAGCCAGAGAGAGACCGGGGCGGCGCTTCTCAGAGAAGCCGAATGCAGCCGGATCCCAAGGTGCCCCAGGCCCATCTCAACTGGCAGGCGTGTCCTGCAACCCCACAGGAGAGAGAGAGCTTGTGCTGTTTCCCTGAGAAAGGCCTCAGCGTTCATCAGTCCAGTGAGGCAATCTTGGCACAAGCCCTGCTCTGAAGTAAACTCCAGAATCCTCCCTCGACGCCCTGCCTCCCCTCCCTGCAGTTGTTGAAAGCATATTTCAGAAAGCCCTGTGTTGTGGATTATGACTTTCCAGTTACCAAAGCGACCGAAACTGACTGACAACAGGACTGAAACAACTGGTTGCTTAACCTGTTGCCTCTGGGCCTGAAACAACAGGCCTGGACCAACCCCTCTCCCGCAAGTCTTGGGTCAGCCCCAAGGCCGTGTGGACCCAACCCCCATCTTCAGAGATCCCACCACAGAAGAGACGGGGAGAGTGAGCACCCGGAGGGCCGCAGGGCCTCTTTCTGTGAGTACCCGCAGGATGTCCTTTCCTCTGCGAGGCCTCCCATTTTTGCCCGTATCCCCAGAACTGACTGTACAGTGAGGAGGGGTTGTTGCCAAGCTGAGGTGAGACGAGGAGGACAGTGGCCCAGCAGCAGGCTCAGTCGGGTAGCAGGACTCTGGCACGTGGCGTGGGGCAGCCCAGCCCAGTTCCAGTGTATTCCCTCCCTCTCCACTCCCTGCTCTCTCCCTTTTCTTGATGATCCGCCCCTCTCTCCCCTGCCCTTCCTGCATTCTCTCTCTGAGCCTTTCCCTCACTTGCTGCCTTCCGCCCTCCTGGTCTCGGTGGTGAGGTGCCGTCCCAAGTAGCTGGGCTCCTTCCAGGGACGGAAATGCCTTTGAGAGGGAACTAGGTCACATCTGACCAGGGATGACTCTTACAAATCAAAATTGCCTCAGCTTCCGAGGCACCTGTTCACAATGGAAGGAGAACATTCCAAGGGGAAAATAGTAGAAGGACCGAGGGTGTTGAGTTTGGAAAAGTGAGGACGGAGGTCATGACAACCGCCTTCAAATATTGCCGAGGTCTGAGGAGAGGGGTCTGCTCCACAGCAGGGCCTCCCAAACCCTCTGTGAGGGCTCATCTGCTTCCCACCTGGTCCTCCCCCGACCCCACAAGCAGCTCACTTGCATTTTGTATCAGCTGTTCATTCCCTCAGTGAGAAAACAGTAACTCGGTTCAATTAAACCAACATGGGGCAGGTGCTCGTTCAGTCGGCTTATATTCCTGGAGGACCAAGTGCACGCAGGGCACTGTCCCAGGTGCTGGACCAGCGAGACAGGGCAACTCCCTGCTCTCTGGGAGCTTACCTCTAGGGCAATGTCGGGCAGTAAAGAAGCCATGGAATCAAGACACATAATTTCAGATGGTGACGACTTCCATTAAGAAAATGAAAGAGAAGACATGATAAAGGGACTGTTGGGTGAGGTGGGGCCTCCCAGGGAGGTATCAGTGGAAATGAGGCTTGAAAGACAAGTTCTTTGGGAAACCTCTGGGGGGTTTTAGCCAGGTAAGTGAGAATGGTATGACTTCTGTTTGGCGAGGATCGTTCTGCTGCTGTGTGGAGGAGTTGGGGGATCTGGAGCAGAGGCTTGGGGACCAAATAAGATGCTGTTGAAGGATTTATGGAGCCTGATCCTCAAGTCAAACATGAGCTCCCCTGCCCTCAAGGAGCCCCCAGTCTAACAGGAACAACTGATGCCAAATAGATATTTTCTATACTATCTTGTAGGTAGAGGTGTGTGACAAGCACAAGACGCCCTGGGAGCATGGGGCGGATGGGTGCTTTTTCCCCTTCTTTGTGGCTAGGGTGGAGGCAGGGTGGAGGGAAGGAGGGTTGAAGAAACTCCCCAGATTAATGCTGTGCTGAGCTTTGAAAGGGTCAGGGTTGACCATCTCTACGCCCAGCGCTGTTGTAGGTAATGAGAGAAATCAGAGAAGCAGAGAAGCCAGGGCCTCGTCCTGCAGATCTTCACAATCCAGTTGCTTTCCTTCAACTTTGAAGGCTTCTTATGTTGACCAA
The DNA here is from genome assembly GCF_021613505.1 of Equus quagga. NCBI lineage: Eukaryota > Metazoa > Chordata > Mammalia > Perissodactyla > Equidae > Equus > Equus quagga. Next base: position 3,584 of record NW_025798884.1, read on the forward strand.
GTTACAATGGCCAGTCCTAGCCGTTCTTGCCCCAGGGGCTTCTGGTAGCCATCCATTGAATCCAGATCCTTCACCAGACTTCCAAAGCCCCAACAAGCAAGTTATCTTAGCTTGCCAGCAGCCTGCCTGAAATGTCTTCCTGAAGGGCAAGGTGTTGCACACACAGCAGCCAAGAGTGGCATTGTTGTCCCTTATCACAGAATAATGCCCTTGCACAGAGGGCTCTGTCAGACCAATGTCCCTGCAGGAGCCCGAGAGTGTGACAGGCAGGTGAGCCCCAGCATCCTTAAGTTGAAATCTCTGGATGGGAGGTGGCAATATGGTGGGTGGGTGAGATCCCTGGAGGATGTGACCTGTGGGTTGGGCCTTGGTGGACAAGCAGGAGTCCTAGAGCTAAAGGTGGGCCCACCAGCCTGGTGCCTATAGCAGAATAGGCACTTCTGAAATGATCGTGAATGAGGGAAGAGAGGGCACTTCAGACAAAGAGAGCAATGGGACAG
>NW_025798885.1:0-8369 GCF_021613505.1 Equus quagga
CCTCTTTCAGTGGACTGGAGCCTCCTCCTCTCTCTCCCGAGTCGGCCTATTCAGCAGCAGAAAGCATGGAGCTATCCTGCAGCCAAAGCACATGCAGAGGCTCTTCATGGACCCAGCCCAGCAAAGGCTCCACCCAGGGCAGCTTGCTCAGTACCCTGTTTTACTGTGGCCCATTTTCCCCCAGTGCTTTCTAGAGCAAAATATCTAATCAAAATGGGATGCTCTGGATTTTTCTTTCCTCCAGGATAAAGTGTATCTACTAAGACCTAATCCTAAGTGTCATATTTAACAGAGAAACCTTGGACATTTCTTTTTAGCGACAAGAAGATGATAGGATGCCCCTGACACAGAGGGAGCAATTTCCCCCCTACTCCTCTTAAGTTCTTTTGGTTGGTCTAATAATTAAATCCACACAAGACAGACTAACAGGAGGTAATAACACAAATTCAATTTGTGTGTGTAAAGTGTCCATAAAAATGGGATCTAAGGAGTGACCAAGGCAAGCAGCTTTTATACTTTTCAGACAAAGAACAATACCTTTGTGAAGAATGGAGAAGACAAAGAACTCAGGCTTGGGTGCTTAATTAGCGAGGAATCTAAGCAGAGCTTGTCATCACAGCCTCCTTGGCCCTGAATTCCCCATCTCTGGAGCTCAGAGTGTCTCTCTCCCTCCGGGTGCAGGGAGGGCGTGTTTTCACGTGGGAGACTTACGACTGCTTTCAGGGGGACGGAGGAGGTCAGAGCGCCCTTTCTGCACTGGCTGTTTCTCAAGTAACTTTAATTCCAAAGAATCAATATGCCACTGAGGCACATGTTGGGGCAGCCTGCCCTGAGCCCCAACTGTCCCATTGCTAATTCTATTTAACATTTATGTTGGAGGCCCCAGCCAGTGTTATAAGACAGGAAAAATAAATGAGCAGTAATGGGAACTCTGGAGACATTGGACGCGTGAAGTAAGTGAATACCCAGCGTGGCACTCCTGTGTCTGCCTTTCATTGCCTCTTTCATTTCTCTTTCTGAATAACTGCTACTTTTGCAGATTTTTTAGGAATGTGCCACGGCCAAGTTGGACTTAGTTCTTCCCATGAATCTATCAATCTATCAATGAATCTTTACTGGAAAATGCATTTAATTGTTGGTAACTCAGTTATCTCCATAGACTCAATTGCCGTTTCCATAACCTGCCTCTGGAACACCAGGCTTGGAGCAGGATAGATGGTACTGTAACTTAGGACTCTGGAGACATCAGCTACTCTGAGTCCCCTCCTCTAGGACAAGGTTCAGAGATTTAGAAATTCACAGTCTGAGTTAGAGACCTCCAAAATCATTTCTGATGCACTTCCCTCTTCTATTATCTGTTCTGGATCTCACAGAGAAGTCACCTTTCAACAAATGCAAAAGCCATTTTATTTGCCTTCTTTTTCCTACAGAATATTCTGCCCACCACTTTGTGCTTTCCGAGGGCTTCAAGATATCCTTAGGAATCCTTCAAGCTAATCCCATCCCAGCACTAATATTTGATAGTCAACATGACATGAAGCCCTATCAACCAACTTGTGAGACCGTGATAGCTCGTGTGAAAAGCAGCTGGCTTCAACTCTGGGGGAGCCAATTGTTCTGTGAGACTGATGGGAGTATTACACGGAACCTTCAAATGCAAGAGGTATGGTTTGATTAATCACCTATAGTCGTGTGTTTTTTATTTCCCCAGTTAGTTGCTCATGCTCCCACATCTCCTATTAGGAGGATGGCTGGTATCCCCTTCTGAGCCAAGGGCTCCCTCAGGCCGGCAGGAGGGATTCTGCTCTCATGACCCGGGGACAGACAGCAACTGCCTGTTGTGGTTGCTCCTTTTCCTATAGGATTGATGTTGCAGGCCATCTGCACAATTCTGTAGAGGATGCCTGTCCATCAAGCTGCTGGGGTGTCCTCTATAAAGCCCTTGCTCAGTGATGCTCTGTGCTGGGAAACGGTTCTGCTCTTTTCAGTTCCTATCCTGATGCTCAGGCGTTCTTACCCAAAGCCCACAGGATGGCTGGGTTTTGAAGAGTTTCCATCAACAGTTCTTACTGTCCTTCTGTCTCCTTTGTCCCTGGTGTGGTCTCCCCTTCCCCTCACGGTAATCTGAGTTCAGGAAATGTTTCCTGCACATGGGTCTGTGTGGGCCAACACATATCTCTTACCTCATCTCTCTAGGAGATTTCTTTCCGCCAAATTGGCCAACGCCACCGCTGACTGCACTCTTGGGGTCAGAGGGCAAGCATCTCAATAGCACTGCCCAACTGAGCAAAACAGAACTGCTTCAGAATGCCTCATCTACTCTGAAAATCTTGCTGCAGTTCTCTCACCAACAAAGTCATTCCCAGCTGGTCCAGCCTCTGTTTACATCTGCCGGTGGAGGGCCTCTACTAAGCCCAAACGTCTACGGAGTCCTTTAAAAAAAAAAGGAAAAAACCCCCAATAGCTTTATTGAGATCTAGTTCACAGAGCACACAATTCACCCATTTAAAGTATTAGCAGTCCTTTTAATAGGATAGTCAGCTCTTAACAAAGTCAGTTCTGCAAGAGCAAGGAAATGTCTGCCTTCCTGGAAAACAGCTCACTGAGGGGGTGGATCCTCGGGGGCACCCTGTATTCCCAGGCATACGGTGAACCCGGATGGGGAGTGGATTTCCTGCCATCTCCTTCAGGCCAGTAGTTGCTTACATTGATACACCAACCCCAACAGCTCCCACTTCAGAGCCAGGGCCCGGCCTCTGGCTGGGCTCCCACTCAGTCGAGTGGTATCTCCGATGGTCCCGGCTGCCCTGGGGGTGAACAGCTCCTGTTTTCAGCTTTAGGCCAGTGGTGTGGTGATTTGGTTTGGACAGTGTGGGCTGATCCCCAGACCAAGTCCTCACCCACGCCTTCTCATCTGCAGGGTCATGGGCTTCTCCAGTTCTGGGGTCCCGGAGGCTGGGAAGGGGCGGCCCTTGTTCTCTATGGAGGAAACCCTCTCCCTCTTGTTCTCTGTGGCGGGATGCAGGCTAGGGGAGCAGAGACCTCCACTGACTTCCGTTTGGATGCCCATGGAGGAGGTGTCTCACCGCCTCTCCCCTCCCTGAGTTTTCACCACCTTCCCCTAGTGTCTCTGCAGCTGGAGCAGGCGGAGGCCCTTGTATTAACTAAGCTGAATCCTTGTGGGTCAGGGAGCTCCATGCTCTCAACTCCTGTGGGCATTAGCCTTAGTCTCTGGAATGCTGATGGCAGATTCACAGAATGGGGTCAAGTCACCAGAAAATGGTCGTCTTTCCCATCGGCAAAGTGAAAGAATGGCCATTTTTGTTTTTTTCAAGGCTCTTAGAAACAGCCACTTCCTAGACCTGAGCTCTAGAAGTTCCCACTGGACTGACGTTCTGAGTGGAACTCAAAGTCCCGGTTGGTGCCTTGGGCTGTACAGGGCCCTTAGCTGCCTTCTCCAATAAGCTGCATCCCTCTCTCTCTTCCCTCTTGATATGGAGCAGAGCTTTCTTGTCCCTTCTGGAATCAGCCTCGGTGACTTTAGCAGAGCTGGAAGCCCTCAGCACCGAGCCCTTTGTTCAGGGGTCTCTGCCATGACTCGGCCTGCCTGGTGCCCTGTTGGGCCCTAGTGCCTTCTCCAGGAGCTTTCTGGAGCGCAGAATCTGTCATCATCGGTCATCTTCCCAGGGTTCTAGGGAATCCTACCGGCACCATAACTGTTCAGAGCTCCAAGCTCACATTGCATGGCCTCTGCTTCTCCACCACGGTTGGAGGCTTTCTCTCCCCTTAGCCCTTGCAGTCCTGCCGGGCAGCTCAGGGCCTCCTTCAGCTGTGCTTTCTCTGATGCCTGCCACTCTTACAATTTTCAGCCAGGTTCCCAGTCCTGCCTGGAATGCCTGCTCCCCTGAGGCTGTCCCTGTCAAATCCTGTCATCCACACCTCTCCTGGTACCTCACTGACCACACTGTCTCCCCAGGGGGTTGGTTCTGAGCCACTGAGTGTCCTCATTCCCAGCACACTCCAGGCCCAGGCAGTGATGCAGCCCCTTCTTGTCCAGGAAGAGCTTCAGCCTCTGAAGAAACTCAGATCTGAGTGAGAGATGCTAACAAGTCATTTTGGAAGCATGCCTGACCCCTCTTCCTGTTTGCCTGGGTGCTCTCAAGAATTAGACATTTTAGCAAACAGAAAATGTTTTATTTTCCTTCTGTGCTTGCCAGAATATTTTGGCAATCACCTGGTATCTGTCCAGGGGACTAAAAGCATCCTGCAGATTCACAGGTGTCTGTTGTTCTATCTTGTCTTGTAATGCACTTACGTGCTCCGCAGAGTCTTCTGTATTCTCAAATGCATATGGAATGCCGTAGTAAAGGGAGGGAGAGAAAGCAGACAAAACTGAGCATCCCGCAGGCTTCCTCCGGTGCTGTCTCATCCCCTTTGAGGGGACCCTCAGAGCAGGCGGTGCCACTCCTGTTCAGCGGGTAGAAAGGTACAGGTACAGCACCAGAGGCAGAAGGCCTAGGGGTCTGCTGGTCGACATGGTGCCTCTGGTTCCCAGTACAGGAGCGTGCCCCTAAACCCGCGTGAAGAGGGTGGGTCTAATGTTGAGTGTTCCTACCGCCCAACACAGACACACAAACCAGAGCTCTCCGGAGACTTTGGGGGTGAGGGGTGTGTTTATAACCTCGACTGTGGGGACGGGATCACAGGTGTTCGCGTATGTGCCAACTCATCAAATGGCACACAATAAATATGTGCAGTGTTTTGTATATCAATTATATTCCAATAAGCTGAAAACAAAATAGAGTTAATTTCACCTGAAAAATAAAAAAGGACACAGTGACCTTGGACAGTCACCACCACGGCCAGTTTCCTAGTAGGATCACAGCCTTGTGTCAACATCAGTTATTGAAATCTGGGGAAGCAGTGCAGCCCATGGTGCTGAGTAAGCGGAAGGGGCATCCAAAATGTAGTTGCAACATAATTCATGTGCTCAGAATAAAAACACCATTATACGCGTCTTGTTTTCCCCATCAATTGCTCATGCCCCTACCTGTCCAGTCTCTCCTCTTGCAGCCTCCCCAACCTGAACTATTCAAACACCCCAGGAGCTTTGTTCCTCCATTGCTGGGACCTGTTCTGCTTCCACATACCAAGGGGCCGGGAACTGGGGTCTGACTCAGTTGTCCCCTAGAGCAGTTCCTTCTCATGGCATAAGGCGTGGCTGCTGAAGCCTGGTTGTGTGCTTTCAGGGAGGAACCTAGCCCACTGCTGCAGGGGTGCGCTGCAGGGTGGCCCGGGGCCATGTCCAGGCCTCGGTGGTGCCCCCGTGTGGCCCTGAGGCTCTGCTCCTCTCAGTTTGCATTGCTGTGGTAACTGGGCTAACACAAGGCACGCTGAGGGGAGTCTGTGGTGTTGAATGGAGGTCACCAGGCAAGACTCAGGAAGATTTTATGTCAGAGGCTTTGATAACCTCTTCGCACCTGGAGCTTTGATAGTGGTCATCTGCGTCCAACACGATAACTCCTTCTACTGCCGGGTTTGGGGGTTGGGAGGGGAAAGCAGGGGAAGGCGCAGAGGGAATGGTGTCTCCCTTTCTGAAAACCCTGGGATCCTTTTTGGGAATCGATCGAGTGATAGCTTCGCGGCCCAGAACAACTTAGGGAGATGCCTCCCTCCCCTTAGCCTCCCTCCTCCCAAAGGCATAAAGAGCTTCTTTAAGTGGACACTCCACTCGCCCTCACCGGGATAAGCTGGGAACTTGTTAGTTCAAACCATAGGAAGCAAAGTCTCTGCTTCCTGACCCTCCTACCTCTGTTCCCGCCTCACCAGGGAGCCTGTTCAGACTCTGTCTCCCCCCAACTGTGAGCTCAGCGAGGGGGGGCCTGTGTCTGTCCTGCTCATGGCTGCTTCCCCCGCTGCCTGGCCAGCCAGTGACCAGCAGAGATGAGGGTCCCGGAAGTGTCTGTCAGAGGAAAGAGCCCCGACTCCCCTCTCTCCTCACCCGGGCTCAGAGGTTAGAGGCGATCGGAGACTCTCTCCGCATCTCCAGGGACGGAATCCCTGTAGACTCAGCATCTCCCATCTTTTGAAGCAAGGTCACCCTCCTCCTTGCTAACTTGGGCGCAAGTCTGGCTAGGTCACCAACCTTGCTCAGGTCCCTCTCTGGGCGTCAGTTTCTGCACCTGCGATACAAGGTGCTGGACCAACTCCGAGGGCCCTTCTAACTCCGACCTACCCCTGTGAGTCTAGGAACCCACACCAACCCCTTGTTCTCTGAAGAGCACTTATCACAGAGTCAGGCAGGCTCAGAGGCGCAGCCATCCTCATTGGGCTGCCCACATGGGGGAGGCAGAGTTGGTCGGGCACCCCAGGTGTGCACAGCCCGCCGCCAGCCCCAGGCTAGCACAGGTGGGAAGGCACAGCCTCAAAGCGGGCAGGCAGAGCGGGTGCCAGAGGAGAGGCGGCTGGCTGGCTTGCCCAGGGAGGGCAGGGTTCGGGTGGAGGGGAGGTGAACTAACCAACCAGCTTCCTCCCAAACCAGCTCCAGGCAAGGGCCAAGAATTTCACAGAAAGGCAAAAGGAGCTATGTGAACATTACCTGCCCCACCCCGGCCCCTTTCTGGCAGTGACAGCCCAGCGCAAGGTTACCACCCTGCTCACCTGTGAAGCAATCTTCCCGCGAGAGGACTGCGTGTCCCGGCCTGGAGTGGCCTATAAATGCAGGGCCCGCACCACACAGTCCAACCCTCTGTGTGGCTCTCGGCTTGGGTAAGTGAGCTGCCAGTGACCTTGGGCAGGAGCCGGCCTGCCTACTTTCCTTACTCCTCCCCCATCTTCCTTTCAAACGGTCCACCAGGAAGCCCTCCTTGATTGACCTGCACACTCTAAAGCCTCCTTCATGTTTTCTTAGGTCCTGTTCTGCTGGATCGTTCTGTCCTCAAATGCTCTGCTTCTTGGCATTCTCCAGATATTCTAAATACCATTTCTCTGTGTGTGGACAGGGTCGTCTCCAAGCTCAGTTGTGGCCCACATTTTCTTTTTTTCTGTGTTTCCCCCTTCATTTCCTGGAGCAGCCAGTAGGAGGTGTCCAGGAAGCTTGACAGTCTTTTCTTCTAAGAAGCTGAACCCTTGCTTGTCCATCCTCAGACAGAGTGCAGAAAGATGGCGGAACTGTCCCAGATGGAGCGCGACCTAGAGACCATCATCAATGTCTTCCACCAGTACTCTGTGCGGCTGGGGCACCCGGACACCCTGAACCAGAAGGAATTCAAACAGCTGGTTCAAAAAGAGTTAGCGAACTTCCTCCAGGTAGGGCTGGACTCCTGGCAGGTCTGACCCGGCCTGGTGAGAGTCTGGGCTGAGCATGGAGGATGGGGTACATCTGCAACTATCAAAGAGAAAATTCCAGCTCCTTCCACCCCTCCTCCAGAGGCAGCGGGGGCCCTGTCACTGGAAGTGCTGGAAGTTAGACGGCCCGAGAGGGTCAGGAAAGACTGACTGAGTGAACGTGTCCTGTGTGCCAGGTCCTGTCTTCGGCAGGGGCACGTAGTGGCGAACAGAGACCCACTGTCCTGATGGAAGAGATACACAGCAGAGATGCTGACCAATGCCTAGCACAGATAAATCCGGTGCCCACAAGTGCCTGAAAGAAAACAAGCGAGGGCGCTGTGGGTGATTGGGGCTGGATGGGGAGAGGTGACTCATTAGGTGGACAAGAAGTGCCCTGCTGAGGAGGCGACATTTGAGCTGAGAGGGGAATGCTGAGGAGGGAAGCAGCTGAGGACGACCCTTGGCAGAAGGCGAGGAGACGCTAAGCCTCGGTAGGGACCTGAGGAGAAGACCTGAGAGGGCTTCTCATCCCAAGGGTCTCGTGGGAATCACACGCTGGGGGAAGGACCCAGCCCAGCACTGCATGTACAAAGCACTCAGTACCACGTGAGTTTATTTCCCTGGTCTGAAAATGGTTAAGCAGTTGTAGGACAAAGGAGGATTAGTTCCACTGGATCTTGTAGTCTTCTTTACAAATGTGGGCACTTTGGGGAAACTGAGGCCTGGACTAAGAAGGATGGGACATTGGGTCCCAGGCTCAGTTCGGATCCTGGAGCAGGCCAGCTTTCCCTGGAGCCCCTCCCCACCTTGGAAAGGTGGAGAATGCAGCAGTAGGAGGTCTTGGGGATGCTGACAGCTCCTATGAGGGGGAGCTCAGAGAGCAGGACGCTGGCTCAGGGCAGACAAGAGAGGGCACAGCCAAGAGCTTGTGTGGGCATGGCTTTCTGCCCTGTGACCCCTTCACCCGCCCCATCCCCCGACATCCTCTGCCAGAAGCAGAGTGACAGGCCCGGAGGGGAAGCTGGGACCTGGCCCATGGG
>NW_025798886.1:0-1336 GCF_021613505.1 Equus quagga
GACAGCACGCTGGGCCTTGGGATTTTCTGTCACCCTCACCATCACAGTGGTGTTGGTGATGGAGAAGGGGGTAGGGAGCTCTCACCAGAATCTGTCAACCAGGGTTCTTTACTTGTCTACCATGTATCTCTGAAATGAAATTGGAGTTGTAGGCAGCTGTCTAGCTGCTCACTCCTGCCAACCGCTGATCCTCTTCTGCCCCGCCTCCCTTTTTACTTTCATCCTGAGTCCACACTATATGCTCACAGCCGATGGCTCTGCCGAAAGGGCACTCCTGCATTTATTCATTCAACAAATGTCCGTCCAGTGCCCACCGAGCCAGGCCCTGGCTCCGTCCTAGGACTGCAGAGCCGAGTCAAGCAGCGTCCCTGCCTGGAGGAGCCACAGCAGAGCAGAGGATTCACCCCGCAAAGTCAACAACTCCAGGCTGAGCAGAGGTTACACACCATCGGCCTTCATCACACTTCGCTCGGCACACACAAGGCTTCATTGTCAATGTTTTGATTTTCCTTTAAAATTACTTGACAAATTTATAAGTGGGACTTTTCACCTAAAAATTTAGATTTCCTGGACCTTCACGAGGTCCGGCAGCTCCTGGTCCACTTTCACGCGCTCCCACCTTCTCTTGAGGCTGACTGCCGGCTGTCCTTTCAAGTTAGGACCACTCCCACTCCCCACAGCCTCCACCACTCCCTAGTGTCCCCAACCCAAGGCCCCACGTCAGTTGCCACAAGTCACCCTCCTGGTGCTGCCCTTGTTCTCGGGCCCAGCCAGCTTCACCAGTTTTCTCCAGGCGCCTTAATCCTGCGCGGTTGCCTCTGAGTTCCTTGGTCCACAGTGAAACGCGCTTCGATAGAGGCAGCAGAGGGCACTGTGGGAGCACCCAGGAGAGGCGCCCCAGGCATCTGCCAGGACTGCCTAAAACCACAGAGATCTCCTAACAGCCTGAGGAGGGGGCACTCAGGATCAGCTGCTTGCCTTTGTCCGCACTTCCTCCATTAATTAGCTCAAATGATGGAGGGCTGACCCCTCAGGGAATGCACCTGAAGTTTCCTTTCAGGTATTCCTGGGCTGTGCCTGCATTGCTCATTCATTCACAGATGATTCCCTCTTTCATTCCAGCATGGCTTCAGCAAGCATTTCTTCAATACCTGCTGTGTGTTGGCACTGTGCGGGTCTCGTCCTCAGCTCCCCAGAGTTTACGTGGGATTTGAAATTCGGGTTATAAGATTGTGTCTCCCCCATGTATTGCGACTCTCTCACCAAGCTCCCCCAGCATCTGGCATGAGTGTCTGGCACATGGAAGCTGCTCACCGAGACTTGTGTAAACGAATGA
>NW_025798887.1:0-1336 GCF_021613505.1 Equus quagga
TCATTCGTTTACACAAGTCTCGGTGAGCAGCTTCCATGTGCCAGACACTCATGCCAGATGCTGGGGGAGCTTGGTGAGAGAGTCGCAATACATGGGGGAGACACAATCTTATAACCCGAATTTCAAATCCCACGTAAACTCTGGGGAGCTGAGGACGAGACCCGCACAGTGCCAACACACAGCAGGTATTGAAGAAATGCTTGCTGAAGCCATGCTGGAATGAAAGAGGGAATCATCTGTGAATGAATGAGCAATGCAGGCACAGCCCAGGAATACCTGAAAGGAAACTTCAGGTGCATTCCCTGAGGGGTCAGCCCTCCATCATTTGAGCTAATTAATGGAGGAAGTGCGGACAAAGGCAAGCAGCTGATCCTGAGTGCCCCCTCCTCAGGCTGTTAGGAGATCTCTGTGGTTTTAGGCAGTCCTGGCAGATGCCTGGGGCGCCTCTCCTGGGTGCTCCCACAGTGCCCTCTGCTGCCTCTATCGAAGCGCGTTTCACTGTGGACCAAGGAACTCAGAGGCAACCGCGCAGGATTAAGGCGCCTGGAGAAAACTGGTGAAGCTGGCTGGGCCCGAGAACAAGGGCAGCACCAGGAGGGTGACTTGTGGCAACTGACGTGGGGCCTTGGGTTGGGGACACTAGGGAGTGGTGGAGGCTGTGGGGAGTGGGAGTGGTCCTAACTTGAAAGGACAGCCGGCAGTCAGCCTCAAGAGAAGGTGGGAGCGCGTGAAAGTGGACCAGGAGCTGCCGGACCTCGTGAAGGTCCAGGAAATCTAAATTTTTAGGTGAAAAGTCCCACTTATAAATTTGTCAAGTAATTTTAAAGGAAAATCAAAACATTGACAATGAAGCCTTGTGTGTGCCGAGCGAAGTGTGATGAAGGCCGATGGTGTGTAACCTCTGCTCAGCCTGGAGTTGTTGACTTTGCGGGGTGAATCCTCTGCTCTGCTGTGGCTCCTCCAGGCAGGGACGCTGCTTGACTCGGCTCTGCAGTCCTAGGACGGAGCCAGGGCCTGGCTCGGTGGGCACTGGACGGACATTTGTTGAATGAATAAATGCAGGAGTGCCCTTTCGGCAGAGCCATCGGCTGTGAGCATATAGTGTGGACTCAGGATGAAAGTAAAAAGGGAGGCGGGGCAGAAGAGGATCAGCGGTTGGCAGGAGTGAGCAGCTAGACAGCTGCCTACAACTCCAATTTCATTTCAGAGATACATGGTAGACAAGTAAAGAACCCTGGTTGACAGATTCTGGTGAGAGCTCCCTACCCCCTTCTCCATCACCAACACCACTGTGATGGTGAGGGTGACAGAAAATCCCAAGGCCCAGCGTGCTGTC
>NW_025798888.1:0-14561 GCF_021613505.1 Equus quagga
AAAGTGACTATAGAGGAGCCTTTCCAGAGAAACTGCTTTGCTGTCCTGAACCTTGGACCGGGCCAACTTGGACTGGGCCAAAATGGCACTTGTTTTTACAGGCAATTGTTTGAGAAGTCAGCAGGGGAACGGACATCCTGATCACCAAGACCGAGACTTGTGGCCTTCTGAAGATAGAACCAACAGTCGATCAATGTTTAGCCAAAACTAGCTCTCTGCCACCAACTGCAATGACAAGTCTTTCTAATATAACCTCCCTTCTTTACCTTTAGTATTCTTAATTATTTTATTTTAATTTTATTTATTTTTTTAAACTTTGTTTTACTGAGGTCACTTTGGTGTATAACCTTACATAAATTTCAGGTGTACACATTATATTTTGACTTTTGTATAGACTGCATCGTGCTCACCACCAAAAGTCTACTTTCCATCTGTCACTGTACATGTGTGGCCCTTTACCCCTTTTACCCTTCCCTATGCCCTTCCTTTCTGGTACCCACCACACTGTTCTTCATATCTACGTGTTTGTTTGTTTATCTTCCATGTATGAATGAAGTCAGATGGTAATTGTCTTTTCTCCATCTGACTTATTTTGCTTGGCATAACACCCTCAAGGTCCATCCATGTTGTTGTTGCAAATGGCACGATTTCATCATTTTTTATGGCTGAGGGATACTCCCTGGTATATATATGGGCCCATCTTCTTTACCCATTCATCCATTGATGGGCACTTAGGTTGCTTCCAAGAGTTGGCTATGGTGAATAATGCTGCAATGAACATAATTTACCAATTAGTGTTTTCATGTTCTTTGGATAAATATTTGGAAGTGGAATAGCTGAATTGTATGGTATTTCTATTTTTAATTTTTTTTCGGAAATCTGCATACCGTTTTCCAGAGTGGCTGCACCAATTTACATTCCCACCAGCGGTGCATGGGGGTTCCTTTTTCTCCACATCCTCTCAAATGCTTGTTATTTCTAATCTTTAATAATAGCCATTCTGATGGGTGTGAAGAGGTATCTCATGGTAGTTTTGGTTTGCATTTCTCTGATAATTAGTGATGTTGAACATCTTTTCGTGTGCCTGTTGGTCATCTGTATATCTTCTTTGGAAAAATGTTGATATCCTCTGCCAATTTTTCGATTGTGTTGTTTGTTTTTTTGTTGTTAAGGTGTATGAGTTCTTTATATATTTTGGATATGAACCCATTATTGGATATATGAGTTGCAAATATTTTCTCCAAGTTGGTGGGTTGTCTTTTCATTTTGTTCATGGTTTCCTTTGCCATGCAGATGCTTTCTAGTTTGACGTAGTCCCAGTTGTTTATTTTTTCTTTTGTTCCCCTTGCCTGAGGAGACATGATATTCAAAAAGATACTGCTAAGACCAATGTCAAAGAGAGTCCTGCCTATGTTTTCTTCTAGGAGTTTTATAGTTTTAGGTCTCACGTTCAAGTCTTTAATCCATTTTGAGTTAACTTTTGCATATGGTATAAAGATAATAGTCTACTTTCATTCTTTTGCATGTGGCTGTCCAGTTTTCCCAATACCATTTATTGAAGAGACTTTCCTTTCTACATTGTATGTTCTTGGCTCCTTTGTTGAAAATTAGCTGTCCATAAGATGTGTGATCTTATTTCTGCTCCATTGATCTGTGTGTCGGTTTTTCTGCCAGTCCCATGCTGTTTTGATTACTATAGCTTTGTAGTATATCTTGAAATCAGGTAGTATGATAGCTCCAACTTTGTTCTTTTTTCTCAGGATTGCTTTGGCTGTTTGGGATCTTTTGTTGTTCCACAAAAATTTTGGATTTTTTGTTCTATTTCTATGAAAAATGTCATTGGGATTCTGATTGGGATTGCATTGAATCCATAGATTGCTTTAGGTAATATGAACATTTTAACTATGTTTATTCTTCCAATCCATGAGCATGGAATATCTTTCCATTTATTTATGTTTTCTTCAATTTCTAACAATAATGTTTTACTGTTTTCAGTGTATGGTTCTTTTCTCTCCTTGGTTAAATTTATTTCTAGGTATTTTATTCTTTTTGTTTCCATTGTAAAAGGGATTGTATTCTTGATTTCTCTTTCTGCTGGTTCATTGTTAGTGTGTAGAAATGCAACTGATTTTTGTCTGTTGATGTCATACCTTGCAACTTTACTGTATTCATTAATTATTTCTAATAGTTCTTTTGTGGATTCTTTAGGGTTTTCTGTACATAGAATCATGTCATCCTGAAATAGTGACAGTTTTACTTTTCCTTTCCAATTTGAATCCCTTTCATTTCTTTTTCATGCCTGATTACTCTGGCTAGGGCTTCCAATACTATGTTGAATAAGAGTGGCAAGAGTCGGCATGCTTGTCTTGTTCCTGTTCTTAGATGAATAGATTTCAGTTTTTCACAGTTGAGTATGACGTTGTCAGTGGGTTTGTCATATATGGCCTTTATCATGTTGAGGTAGTTTCCTTCTATACCCATTTTATTGAGTTTTTTTTTAAAATCATAAAGGGATGTGGACTCTTGTCAAATAATTTCTCTGCATCTATTGAGATGATCATGTGATTTTTATTCTTCATTTTGTTAATGTGGTATATCACATTGATTTGCGATGTTGAACCTTACCTGCATCCTTTGAATAAATCCCACTCGATCATGGTGTATGGTCTTTTTAATGTATTGCTGTATTGAATTTGCTAATATTTTGTTGAAGGTTTTTTTTTTTCTTCTTCTCCCAAAGCCCCCTGGTACATAGTCATATATTCTAGCTGCAGGTCCTTCTAGTTCTGCTACGTGCGATGCCACTTCAGCATGGCTTGATGAGTATTGCTAGGTCCACACCCAGGATCTGAACTGGTAAAACCCTGGGCTGCCGAAGCAGAGTGTGTGAACTTAACCACTTGGCTATAGGGCTGGCACCCTTGTTGAAAGTTTTTGCATGTATGTTTAAGACTGATATTGGCTATAATTTTCCTCTTTTGTGTTGTCCTAGTCTGGTTTTGGTATCAGTGTAATGTAGGCCTCATAAAATGAGTTAGGAACAGACCCATCTTCTTCAAAATTTTGGAAGGGTTTGAGGAAGATGGGTGTTTTACATCTTTGAATGTTTGGTAGAATTCACCAGAGAAGCTGTCTGGTCCTGGACTTTTGTTTTATGGGAGGTTTTTGCTTACTGTTTCAATCTCTTTAATTGTTAGTGGTACATTCAGATTCTCTATTTCTTCTTGATTCAGTTTTTGGAGGTTGTATGATTCTAAGAATTTATTCATTTCTTCTAGGTTATCCAATTTGTTTTCATATAGCTTTTCATAGTATTGTCTTATAGTTCTTTGTATTTCTATGGTATCCTTTGTAATTTCTCCTCTTTCATTCTGATTTTATTTATTTGAGTCTCCTCTCTCTTTTTTCTTAGTGAGTCTGGCTAAGGGTTTGTCAATTTGGTTTATCTTTTCAAAGAACCAGCTCTTAGTTTTATTGATCCTTTCTATTGTATGTTTAGTCTCTATTTCATTTATTTCTGCTCTGAATTTTATTATTTTTTTCTTCTACTGACTTTGGGCTTTGTTTGTTCTTATTTTTCTAGTCCTTTCAGGTACAGTGTTAGGGTTTATTTGAGATTTCTGTTGTTTGTTGTGGTAGGACTGTATTGCTATGAACTTCTCTTAGTACTGCTTTTGCTGCATCCCATAAGTTTTGGCACATTGTATTTTCATTTTCATTGGTCTCCTAGTGTTTTTTGATTTCTCCTTTGATTTCTTCATTGATCCAATAATTGTTCAGTAAGATGTTGTTTAGTTTCCACATATTTGTGACTTTTCCAGCCTTCTTCTTGTAATTTATTTCTAGTTTCATGCCATTGTGGTCAGAAAAGGTGCTTAATCTGATTTATATCATCTTATATTTATTGAGGATTGTTGTGTTTCCCAGCATATGGTCTATATTTTAGAATGATTCACAAAATTCTTGAATATTGTGTTTCTGCTGCTTTTGGATGGAATGTTCTGTATATCCATTAAGTCCATATGGTCTAGTGTTTCATTTAAGGCCAGTGTTCTGCATTGACTTTCTGTCTGGATGATCTATCCACTGATGTAGGTGGGTTATTAAAGTCCCTTGCTATTATCGTGTTGCTGTCAATTTCTCCTTTTAGGTCTGTTAATAGTTGCTTTATAAACTTTGATGCTTCTATGTTGGGTGCATATATGTTAATGTGTTATGTCTTCTTGGTGGAATGTCCCTTTTATCATTATGTAATGTCCGTCTTTGTCTGTGGTTATCTTTTTTGGCTTGAACTCTATTTTGTTTGAGTATGTAGCCATAAGTACAGCTACAACCACTTTCTTTTGGTTTTCATTTGCTTGGAGTATTATCTTCCATCCCTTCACTCTGAGCCTATGCTTGTCTTTAGAGCTGAGATGGATTTCCTGGAGGCAGCATATTGTTTAGTCTTGTTTGTTAAGCCATCCAGTCACTCTATGTCTTTTGATTGGTGAATTCAATCCACTTGTCTTTAGAGTGGTTATTGATATAAGAGGGCTCAGTTCTGCCATTTTATCTTTTGTTTTCTGGTTGTTCTGTGTTTCCATTTTTTCCCCCTTTTATGTCTGTCTGCCATTTCAGTTTGGTGGTTTTCTGTGATGTTTTTCTCAGTTTCCTCTTTATTTATGACTTGCAACCCTGCTCTGATTTGTTTGTTTTGTGGTTACCATGTGTTATGTATAAAAGATCGCATAGATGAGATAGTCCTTTTTCTGCTGATAGCTTCTTATCTCCATTAGCCGATGCAAGTTCATCTTTCTCTTTACTCCTATTTTTTGTTGTCACAGATTATTCTTTTTTGTGTTGTGAGTTTTGACCAAATTTCCTTGGTTATAGTTACTTTTGCTGTTTTCCTTCCCTTTATCCTTTATGTTATAATTGTTCACTAACCTATTCTGATATAGAGTTGCAATTTTCTGATTCTTTCTGTCTATTTATGACCTTGTGCAAAGCTTTGTAAACCTTTGCCTTTTCGTTTCAGTAGGAGGGCTCCTTTCGACATTTTGTAAGGCAGGTCTAGTGGTGATGAACTCCCTCAGCTCTTGTTTGTGTTGGAAAGCCTTCATATCTAAAGGATAACTGCCCGGATAGAGTATTTTTGGCTGATAGTTTTTGTCTTTCAACATTTTGAATATATCATTCCACTTATTTCTAACCTGTAGAGTTTTTGCTGAGAAATGTGCTGATGGCCTGATGGGGGTTCATTTGTACAGTATCTTCTTCTCTCTGGCTGCCCTTATTATTCTTTCCTTGTCATTGACGTTTGACAGTTTTCATGTAATGTGCCTTGGAGAAGGTCTTTTTGCATTGATGTAATTAGGAGTTCTATTAGCTTCACATACTTGCATTCCACTTCCTTCCCCGGGTTTGGGAAGTTCTCAGCCATTAATTCTTTGACTAAGTTCTCTGGTCTTTTCTCTCTTTCTTCTCCTTCTGGGATACCAATTATTCTTATGTGGCTTTTCCTAATTGAGTTGGATATTTCTCATAGAACTTATTCATTTAAAAAAAAATCTTAGCTCTCTCTCTTCTTCCACCTGAATCATTTCAGATTTCTATCTTTGACCTTGCTAATTCTCTCTTCCCTATAGTCTGCTCTATTTCCAATGCTTTCTACTTTGTTTTCCTCTCATTAATTATGTTCTTCTTCTCCAGGATTTCTGGGTTTTTTTTTTTTTAGAGTTTCAACCTCTTTGGTGAAGTACTCGTGTTCATGAATTTTATTCATGAGGTCATTGAACTGTCTTTCTGAGTTCTCTTGTAACTTGTTGAGCTCCTTCATGACAGCCAGTTTGGAATTCTCTGTCAGTTAGATCTCAATCTTCTGTGACTTCAAGTTTGGTTTCTGGAGAGTTGTCATTTTCTTTCTGTTCTACTGTTTTATTCTAGTTCTTCATAGTGCTTGATGAATTTATCCTCTGCTGACACATTTGTGGCAGTAACCACCTTTGTTAGTTTGGTAAGGCTTTGGTTACTTTGATTTTGAGCTGCTTCTGGTTGTAATTTGAGAGCTGCACCTTCTACCCTCCAGTGCCTCTGCTAGAGGCATTGTCAGTGCCCTCCTTGTGCTGCTTGTGACCCTGTGGTTGCTGGTGCCTTGGTGCTTACCATGTCACTGCAGTCACGGGTGTGGCCAGGCGGATCACAAGGCTGCGAGCTCCTCTGCTTCTTCTGGGGTCACCTGGGTCTTGTGTTCTGCCACTGGCTCTCCATGGGCTCTCCATAGGCTCAGGTGCTGCTACCACATGTACCACCTGAACTGCTGCCTCTGGGTTATCTGGGGGTGCTTACAGCACTGCTGCTGGAGGAGCTGGGTTCATGGATGTGGCTACTGCTGTCTGGGGCCCAGGGTCTTGTATGCTGCTTTTGCTGCTAGCAGGGCTAGTGTCAAGCATGCCACCACTGGGTGCTGGGTCATGGGTATTGCTGTGGCTTCCGAAGTCCAGCATGTAGATGTCACCTGTCACTTCTGGGGAAGGGGTTGGGGCTAAGCTGTGAGTGCTGCTTCTATTCTTGCAGTCTCTGGTCTCCAGAACCAGTGTACTTTTTGAAACCTCAGTTCAGGGCACCAGTGCCACTCCTGGGGCATCTATGTTTTGGATCACCACTGCTGGGGGAGGGGAGGCGGCTGTTGTGCCAGCACCACTGTATTTCCTGAAGCTTCAGGTCACGGGCACCACTTTCCACCACTGCTGAGGGAGGGGGAGTGGCTAAACAGTGAGTACTTTTGCTGCTCTTGCAACCTCTGGTCTCTGGCACTAGTACAGTTTTTGAAACATCAGGTCATGGCACCACCGCCACTGTTGGGAGTATGTGCATTTTGGATTGCTGCCACTGGGGGAGGGAGAGGGGACTATTCCCCCAGTTCCACTGCCTCTTGGAGGTCCAGTCCACCCATCTTCAGATTTATAGATGTATGGATCTCTGAGGCATTGTGGTACACTGTGCAGGGGGTCCTTTGTCAGTCAATGGATGTCTTACCTGTTGTAACTTAGAGGGGAGAGACAAAGGGAACAACTCACTCTGCCATGATGCTGACATCGCTCCTCGTCTATGCCTTTAAAAACCCTTGACTTTTTTTTTTGGTGAGGAAGATAGACCCTGAGCCAATCTTCTGCTTTTTTCTTGAGGTAGATTGTCACTGAGCTAACATCTGTACCAACAGTCCTCTATTTTATGTGGGATGCTGCCACAGTGTGACTTGATGAGTGGTGCTGGGTCTGTTCCTGGGATCTGAACCTGTGAACCCTGGGCTGCTGAAGTGGAGCATGTGAACTTAAACCACTATACCACTGGGCCAGACCCAAAAACCCTTGACTTTTACTCACTAACAGGACACTCTTTGGGTTTCTACCCGAATCTGTTCTCCCAAAATTGCCATTCTTTGATCCCTAATAAATGCTTTGCTTCTTAAAGTGGTTTCTGTTTCTGCAGGTTGACATATGGCATCAAAAAGGGAGACCACTTAGGTCTCCCTTTCATGGATTGGCATCCCCAGGAAACAGGTTTGGTACCAAGAAGAGCCCCCTGTGTGCCCAGCTGCTTTCATGGACAGCCAGCAGCTCCTCTAAGTTCAGACATCCCTCCCTTTTGGTTGAAGTCATTGCCTTTCTTTGGGATTCTGGGGGCAACAGCCCAATCTGAGGTCGATCAACCAGGAATCAATTGTCTTTGAGCCTGTTCATACTTATTGCCATCTGGAAGAGTTTCCCTGTTTGGGCCACCTTATGGCGGCTCATGGCTATTGCCATTTGGAAGGGCTTTTCTGTTGAGCTGGTCATTGCTGCTGCTGTTTGAGGGTTTATTCCCCATCTGGTGAGTACTCAAATTCTGTCTTTGTGTTGTTTGTCCAAACAGCTGTAGCCAGTGGGTCAGATGCACAGGTAAGAACCTGGAGCTTGCTCTGGTGTCTCTTTGTCTGGGCATGCTTTAACATGGGAATTTCATCTTGTAAAACTTCTAAAAGTTCCCCAGAAATTCCTCCCTTGGGAATGCCAGCTTGGTTTATATTTAAGAACCACAGTCCTTCCTCTTGTAAATTTTTGTCCCAGTGGACTGATAATTTTAAAGATGATTTAAAATTACAGTGGTCACTCTGGGGGCTCTTTTGAGCTTCCAAAACTTTTCTTTCTTGCACACTAAATTTGAGAACTGCAGATTTAAGACCATAAATAAGATCTTTAATTTCTAAAGAATGAAGTGTGACACCTTCCAGCATACCTGCTTAAAAACTATAGTCCCAGAAGCTGTAAATGTATACAAAGAACAGAAAAATCTTATTAAAGTTTTTTCATATCCTGAGAGTTTGGCTTGGTAGCCATCAAGTTGGGGGCCCCAAAATATGGCCGGACAGATATGTGGGCTGCACCCCATTTGTGGCCAGACATGGCTGGGCAGAAATGGGCGTTAATCTTCATTTGTGGCTAGGATCCTAAAAAACTGACCATTAGATGACCATGACCATGACCATTAGAAAGAATGTTCCAATTAGAAAAGAATCATTTAAGAAGTGCACTTAAAATCAAAGACTTCAAAATTCCAAAATAGCCTTATTGAAAATTTTGTTGCAAAAAACTAATGACAATTTAAGATGTAAGGGGTACCTAAAAGAAAAGAGTATACAAAAGTCCATTATGTTAAGCCTTTACAGAGACACCCCATATCTACCTTCAAAGGAGAGCCTGTGTGGGCCTCTCTGGGAGTTAACGAGACTCTGAGAGATTTTCTTGTAAACTACTATGTTATTCTGTTTTGTTTTGTTTTGTTTTTGAGGAAGATTAGCCCTGAGTTAACTGCTGCCAGTCCTACTCTTTTTGTTGAGGAAGATTGGCCCTGAGCTAACATCCATGCCCATCTTCCTCTACTTTACATGTGGGATGCCTACCACAGTGTGGCTTGCCAAGTGGTGCCATGTCTGCACCTGGATCCGAACCGGCAAACCCCGGGCCACCAAAGTGGGATGTGCGAACTTAACTGCTGCACCACTGGGCCGGCCCCTACATTATTCTCTTAAACAATCAAGGGGAAACTAAAATTAAAAGTTAATGGAGTTGTTTAATATTGCCAGAAATATTTACTGTTTGTCCCAGCTGAGACTTGATAAGATATTTGAAGTGATTTAGTAACTTATGATCAGAAATTTGGCCAAATTGGATGCTGACATTCAGAGCCTGCTAGGATTTTTTCCCTAGGTTTTCCTTCCTAAGCTAAAATAAACCTATGTACCCAGAGGGAAAGAAACAAATTAAGGATAACGTAATTGGATGGGTATTTCAGTCCTTTGATAAGCAACTAACCTCTCTTGTTTGTCTTAAAAAGCTTGTAATCTCTCTGGGAACTGTTATCTAGACCATTCCTGATTCCTAAGACTGAAGGGAAAACAAGGGAGGAAAGATGCTTTTGGAGATGCAGACTGCTATGGAAGCACCCCAGCCCAAAAAATCTAAGGAAAATTTTAAAAAAGAGGCTGTAAGGTCTCTGTTTCATCTGTCTGTGTGCTTATGTGTGTCTATATATGCATGTATTTTCTACCTCTGGATAGTATTATCAAGTCTAGTTTATTAGAGCTTTATTTAATTGGCTTAAAAACAAATGAGTGTTATATAAATTGAGGGTACTCTCAAAAACAAATATGACAGAACCTAAGACAAATATTTTTCAAGTTAATGTGATATAGAATAATCCTTGGTAAATAAAAGCTTGAGTTTGTTGGTTTGATTGAAATAGGCACATTTCCAGAGTTATTAGTATTGGATATGATGCAGACATACAGCCTTTATTCTACCTGGATTTATTAGTCAAATAAGCTCATGTTATCTCTGTTAAAAAATTTGTCAGCTATAAAAATAACAACTTAGAATGATAGCTGATTTTGTCTAATGCCTCATGAAGTTTTTGTAGGCCATCTAAACGTACTTATTGAGAACAAGGAAACTAAATCGAGGAAAGTAAGCTAAATTTTTTTGGTGAACTTTTAAACAATAATTATGTGTTATACTATATGTACTTAAAAATAACTTTGAAACCTATTGGTAACTTGAAATCTTAGAGTTTTGTTAAGTTAAGTAAAAGGATAAAAATTTATTGAATATCTAGATTATTTCCAAAGAGGATAAGAATTTAGACATTAATCACTAAACATAGGTTTATCTACCTTTGGCTTCTTATTACACAGAAACAAAGGATGCTTGGGTGTATAGTAAACATGTGCCACATTAAAAAAATTATGCTATGAGAAAATGTATGTTTTCAGTAAAGAAGGTATAATGAATGGAGATTTTTTGTTTGGCTTGTTAAGAAAGTAAATTTGTCCCAATGTAAAACTGGTTATAGGAAAGAGGAAAGGACAAATTCTGAATGTGAAAAGAAGTTATAGAAGATTTGTGGAAGAGGAACCCTGAGAAAAGACTTTTGTGAATGACAAAGTTGGCTAAGGTTGAAATGAATTTAATTAAATAAATGAGTTTTAATATCAAAAGTAAGCTGGTGCAAAATTAGAATTTGTTTCTTCTCTCTTAAAGGACAGTTTCCTTGGATTTGTAGTCTGCTCTTGATAGAGAAATTATGAAAAGTTTTTCTTGACCTTTGATTAAGTCTACCTAAAAGGTAAAAGTTTTATGTTTTGTCAAAATAATTTCCTATTTTCAAAAAGCTGAAGTATCTCTATTAAGAAAGCTAAGGTTTTTAAAAACTGCTTAGGGGCCAGCCTGGTGACGCAGAGGTTAGGTGTCCATGTTCTGCTTCTTGGCAGCCTGGCGTTCGCCAGTTCGGATCCTGGGTTTGGACATGGCACCGCTTGTCAAAAGCCATGCTGTGGTAGGCGTCCCACGTATAAAGTAGAGGAAGATGGGCATGGATGTTAGCTCAGGGCCAGTCTTCCTCAGCAAAAAGAGGAGGATTGGCAGTAGTTAGCTCAGAGCTAATCTTCCTCAAAAAAATAAAAAAATAAATAAAAACTGCTTAACTCTGTGTTTGTCTTTAAAATCTTCTGTTGTCACTTTGGTTAAATGGATAGCTAAGCATTGTTTCACAGTGAACTTTGATCCTATTTGACCAAGTGTTTTAAAACCTTTTGATATTTTTGACAAAATTCCCAAAATTCGATTTCAAAAATAAAGGTCTTTTTTTGACCCAAAGGTAACTTTGAGAATTTCCAGTGAGTCCCTGAGACTTCTCAAAGAATTTGTTCTCTCCTCCGATAAAAAGGGAGATATTAAACTAATTAGGCTTATTTGGGATGTTAGATTGCATGGGAAGCATTGTCACATAAGTGATGCTAAGCTTCCTTTATGGATATCTTTGTATGCATGTATGTTATTAATTACGCATTCTGAAAATGATATGAAATTCCTAAAAATCTGATATGTCCCCATATAATGTTATCAGTCATAATTCTAGTTATTATCTTAAAATGTTGTATGTTACAGAAATAACCAAATTTCCTTGTCAATTGCATTGTCATCCCCAATTTTTAACCATGCCATTTTAAATTTTTTTTTTAAGATTTTATTTTTTAAGTTTTTCTCCCCAAAGCCCCCCAGTACATAGCTGTATATTCCCCGTTGTGGGTCCTTCTAGTTGTGGCATGTGGGATGCTGCCTCAGCGTGGCTTGATGAGCGGTGCCATGTCCGCGCCCAGGATTCGAACCGACGAAACACTGGGCCGCGTGCAGCAGAGCACGCGAACTTAACCACTCGGCCACAGGGCCAGCCCCTAACCATGCCATTTTAAATCTTCTGTCATTTACAAACAATTATTGTTTTACTCTGCTGCCTTCGCAAGTATGTTTTATCTTCAGAGAGAATCATGGAAAGGACTCTGACTCTTACTTTAGAATCCAGATTTCTGATGTGCTTTTAGATCATAAAACTGAACTGGGTAAGAAATTATGGAACCCTTACAGAGAGACTGGTGGCTTCGTAAATCTGCTAACAAAATATCAAGAAGAAATATGAATTACATGGGGCTATATGAACTGAGGAGGATGCTTTAATGTTTTCGTTTGCAGATTTAAAGCGATCATCCCTATTAAGCTATCAACAATTTGGTAAGATATACCTTTGTGAATAAAGATGAAACATTTACTTTTTCTTTCTACCTGATGCCTCTAGAATTCAGAAACCCTCAGGAAGGGCCTCCTAGTTCACATCTGTTCTCCAGTTTAGAGTTAGAATTTTGTTTATTATTATAGGAATTCTTGCTGTTACGAAACATTTGTCTCTTTTGCAGAGCTCAATGTTATAAAAACACCACTAGGATAATGGTCACTCAGTGCTTTGAAATGATTGCTAAGGCTTATGAGCCTTCACTTGAGAAACTTTTAGGAACTACAGACAATGCTTGCCCTTAAAGGAGGTTGATGTAAGACTTTTTTCTCTGCTCTGGCACTCTTGTTGTTGAAATGTGGCCTAAGGCTCCCAAGGAAACCACTTTTCCTCCTACACGAGATACATGACATGCCAAGAATGAGCCTTCCTGGCAATAAGGGACAAACAATGCTTTCATGGCTGATCAGCAATGCTTTAAAATGATTGATCAGTGATGTTTTCAGAGAAAAATCTTCGTCAAAGGGTAAAATGTCACAATTGAGTATAGTGGAGCCGTTTTAAAATGGAGTCAGAATTGCCGCTCCAGGGGCTGGCCCTGTGGCCAAGTGGTTAAGTTCGTGTGCTCTGCTTCAGCAGCCCAGGGTTTCACTGGTTCAAATCCTGGGCGCGGACATGGCGCTGCTTGTCAGGCGACGTTGAGGCAGCATCCCACATGCCACAACTAGAAGGACCTACAGCTAAAATATACAACTATGTATTGGGGGGATTAGAGGAGAAAAAGCAGAAAAAAAAAAGATTGGCAACAGTTGTTAGCTCAGGTGCCAATCTTAAAAAAAATTAAAAAATAAATAAAATAAAATATCCTTAAATATTGAAAAAAAAAAAAAAGAAGAGGAATTACCTCTCCAGAGGAACTGCTTTGCTGTCCTGAACCTTGGACTGGGTCAAATATTTGGACTGGAGCAAAATGGCAATTGTTTTACGTGTCAGTAGGAGAACGAACATCCTGATCACAAAGACTGAGGACTGTGGACTTGCTGAAGATGGAGTCAATAGTCAATCAATGTTTAGCCAAAACTGGGTCTCTGCCTCCAGATTTAATTAAAATTCTTTGTAAGACAACCTTCCTCCTTTGCCTTAAAAGCCTCTGACTTTTAGTCCCAAGTGGGACACTATTTGGGTTTCTGTCTGAATCTGTGCTGCCCTAATTGCAATTCTTAGATCCCAGATAATGGTTTCCCTCTTAAATTGGTTTTTGTTTTCACTGGTTGACAATGGACCCTCAACTTGAGGGTTGGGTTCTGGTGAGAGGCGCCTATTCATCTTCTGGCCTCCCCATTTTACCAGGCCCTTGGACAATCCAGAGTAATGAAGGGAAGGCTATTTTAGATGATTCACTAATCACCAGAGCATTTAACCTGCTGGGCAGCATTTGAATACCCTATTCTTTGAGCTGAGTTTTATCGATTTATTGGCTGATCTGCCCATTCCTTTATTTAATGAAGTTAGGAGGTTGAGAGTGGAGAGGGAAAGAAAACTTCCAAAATCTCTAAGGAGAAATTACAGGTGTGGGGTGAGGGGGCTATCAGTGTAGTTAATGTAGGACTCTCAACATCCACCTATAGTCATACCACACACACAATCAGTCTCTCTCTCTCTGTGTTTCTCTCTCTCACACACACACAGAACCTTCTACGTAGTTATCTCCCTAATTTCCCAAGAGTGGCATCTAAGACATTTAGCTGGAAATTAAAGTTGATTTCACAGAACACTATGAATTTCCCTACATGACCCTGTTCCCATATAACCCATTTGGGACAAGTTGGAAAATCATCAGCTATAGCGTCTTGGACGTTTCAGAATTCTTAAGTCCTGGAACCAATGACTCAGGACCGTGGGGCTGGAAGAGACTCGGGAATAGTTTGGGGAGAACACGGGGAGGAAACATACAGTGGTGGGGACTGAAGGTTCCCAGAGATGGGGAGTGGGAGACGACAGAGGCCTGTTTTTCTTTCCAGGGTTTTCCAGTTCTCCCTCCACCCGCCAGGAACATCATTCTGCCAGAGAAAAGCAGGAGACCAAGAGAGGCCTGAGGCATCAAGTACTTTATTGTTGTGCAGGGACAAGTCCAAGGGCCAGCCCCATGGGTCATAGCGCTGCTACTCCTGGTGGCTTGCTTTATGGGCTACCAGGGCCACCTTGATCACCATGACAAGGAACTCCTCGAAGTTAATGGCACCATCCGCAGTGAAGTCCAACTCTTTGAACCAGGCGTCTGCATTCTTCTCCTGTCAAGATTGAGAAGAAAGAGGCCAGTGTCTGAAGATCTCAGGGAGAGCTGAGGCCTGGCTGTCTCCACAGAGCAGCACAGGGGAGCAGTGACTCAGGGCCTCCTCAGAGCCTGGCAGAGAACCCCAACCACACCAGCCCCTCCTCACCTTCGTGTACTGGGGACACTCTGTCTCTAACAATTT
>NW_025798889.1:0-1090 GCF_021613505.1 Equus quagga
TCCATTTCAGAGATGCACAGACAGGACACAGTGAATGGGATTAGAATCATCATCAGGAGGGAGGACTCAGGAGTGGGCATCCTGCTTGGCCAGGCCAGGGGATGCCAGCGGCCCACAAAAGGAGTCCTCTCCATGGCCTCCTCGTAGATTCTCCTGCAGAGCACTGCTGCCTGGAAAACGCCTTCTGTCTTCCACTCACCACGCTAACCTCCGCCCCATCAGAAATTTTCCTTCTGCTCAGTGATTGCCCCATTCACCTGGTTGGGAAACCAGAGGCGTAGCCGTTCTGGAAGTGAGCAGCTGCTCTGGCTGGCCTGAGGCCCCGGGCAGCTGGCCAAGCCCAGCTGCTATAAAAGGGAGCCAGCACTCAGCCCTGCATATCCTCTGTCAACTCTGTTTCAGGGAGACCAGGTGAGTGCGATCGTCCCTGTCTGCCCCACACTTTGGCCTTCCTTTAGGGAGGGCCAGGGAGTGGAGCAGCCTTTTCTGAGAGAGGGAGAGAAAGCTCAGGGAGGTCTGGACCAAAATCCAGAGCTCCTGGAGGAGGAGAGTGAGACAGGGACAAAGAAAAAGCCGAATCCTCTAGCATTTTCAGGTGAGGGCATATTCGTTTCCCAAGTTAGGCCCTTTTTGGGCAGAGGGAGAGGGCATAGGGAGAGTTAGCAGGCACTTTGAGAGAGAGAGTGTGTGTGTGTGTGTGTGTGTGACCCTAACCCCTCCCAACCGTGTATCCATGTGGTCCCTCCCATTCCCATCATAGCCGTAGCCATCACTGGGTTTTAGTTGTTAGGTGGTACAGGCCAGGACAAAGCCATGACTTGGGATATGAACCTTCTGAGTATGCCCCTAGTCTTCAGTCTGCTGTGGGCAGAGGCACCATCCCCACCCTGGAATCCCCATGTACTCCCTCTTACAGGCAGGGCAAATCCTTGGGCACCATGCTGACAGACCTGGAGAAAGCCATGGACTCCCTCATTGATGTCTACCACAAGTACTCCCTGGTTAAAGGGAATTACCACGCCGTCTATAGGGACGACTTGAAGAAATTGTTAGAGACAGAGTGTCCCCAGTACACGAAGGTGAGGAGGGG
>NW_025798890.1:0-1090 GCF_021613505.1 Equus quagga
CCCCTCCTCACCTTCGTGTACTGGGGACACTCTGTCTCTAACAATTTCTTCAAGTCGTCCCTATAGACGGCGTGGTAATTCCCTTTAACCAGGGAGTACTTGTGGTAGACATCAATGAGGGAGTCCATGGCTTTCTCCAGGTCTGTCAGCATGGTGCCCAAGGATTTGCCCTGCCTGTAAGAGGGAGTACATGGGGATTCCAGGGTGGGGATGGTGCCTCTGCCCACAGCAGACTGAAGACTAGGGGCATACTCAGAAGGTTCATATCCCAAGTCATGGCTTTGTCCTGGCCTGTACCACCTAACAACTAAAACCCAGTGATGGCTACGGCTATGATGGGAATGGGAGGGACCACATGGATACACGGTTGGGAGGGGTTAGGGTCACACACACACACACACACACACTCTCTCTCTCAAAGTGCCTGCTAACTCT
This sequence comes from Equus quagga, assembly GCF_021613505.1. NCBI lineage: Eukaryota > Metazoa > Chordata > Mammalia > Perissodactyla > Equidae > Equus > Equus quagga. The sequence goes on from NW_025798890.1 coordinate 436, forward strand.
CCCTATGCCCTCTCCCTCTGCCCAAAAAGGGCCTAACTTGGGAAACGAATATGCCCTCACCTGAAAATGCTAGAGGATTCGGCTTTTTCTTTGTCCCTGTCTCACTCTCCTCCTCCAGGAGCTCTGGATTTTGGTCCAGACCTCCCTGAGCTTTCTCTCCCTCTCTCAGAAAAGGCTGCTCCACTCCCTGGCCCTCCCTAAAGGAAGGCCAAAGTGTGGGGCAGACAGGGACGATCGCACTCACCTGGTCTCCCTGAAACAGAGTTGACAGAGGATATGCAGGGCTGAGTGCTGGCTCCCTTTTATAGCAGCTGGGCTTGGCCAGCTGCCCGGGGCCTCAGGCCAGCCAGAGCAGCTGCTCACTTCCAGAACGGCTACGCCTCTGGTTTCCCAACCAGGTGAATGGGGCAATCACTGAGCAGAAGGAAAATTTCTGATGGGGCGGAGGTTAGCGTGGTGAGTGGAAGACAGAAGGCGTTTTCCAGGCAGCAGTGCTCTGCAGGAGAATCTACGAGGAGGCCATGGAGAGGACTCCTTTTGTGGGCCGCTGGCATCCCCTGGCCTGGCCAAGCAGGATGCCCACTCCTGAGTCCTCCCTCCTGATGATGATTCTAATCCCATTCACTGTGTCCTGTCTGTGCATCTCTGAAATGGA
>NW_025798891.1:0-7660 GCF_021613505.1 Equus quagga
CTCTAAGCTACATGCAAACGAAAGCTTTGCTAACAAGGCAAAGGGGGTGTTTGTGGATCAGGGTCATTGATAGTCCTAACATGGTTCCCCTCTATAAGATGGCTTCCCTTATGCTAACCTATGTTAACCATTGGCTGTACTTTCTTAGCTATTTAGGTGGTGCTAAGTTTCCCACGTCAGTTGTATCCCTCAGCATTATCATATGCTGGTGTAGGGAATACGCCATTGTGTCCAGTCTGGCTCTTCCTGCTGAAGTTGGGTGCCCTGAGGGGACCACGGCATGGACGAGATTTACTCTCTTTTTAAAACGAGCCCGGGGTGCCTAAGGGTGAACTGCTGGGCTATTGACCTGGAAGCCTTGGTGGTTAAGATGGATATACATTTTATTTCAATTTTAATGGCTAAATATATTAGCAAACCTTTCAACATCGATTTTAGGCCACCTTTTATCGTACCCACAAGAATGGATTGAATTCCTGCCGGTATCCAGGAGAAAAGGTTAGTAAACCAATCACCTGTTTCTGACAGGAAAGGGGTCCTCTGGTTTTAGGTCATTTGTATCCAGGTGGCTTGTTCTCTTATTTTATTAACACTGGCTTCTACTTGGGAAGAAGTATTGATACAAGCGCGGCCGGTGGTGTTAGCAACTGTATACACGCCACCTTGTTCTGCAAGGACGTCATCCAGAGCTGTCCTGTCATCCAAGACGACTTTGGCTCACAAGTCAAGAGAGGCTTGTAAATTAGTGAGAGAGTTAGTGGTTTCATTAGCTGTAATTTCAAGAGTACGAGCTAAGGTCCGAAGGACACATTGGTGGGCTGCAATTGCCCACCAAGCTAACAGACTAGACCCAAAGAAGTAAGCATCCCCATCAGGAATTCCACCGGGCAAACCTGGGCTGACTCTAGTGAGCAGGTTTAGGGAGTTTGTCCTTTGTTTAGCTTCTTCATTAGAACATAAGTAAAGAGGTATTGCAAGGGTGTCCAACAGGCATTGTCCTGAGTCTGCTGGACTCCACAGACAGTTGTGTGCCCAGGGTATTCTGCTATGACTGCATATGAATATATATCCTTCAGGGGGACAATACACATGGTCAATGTCTATGCTGATGGCCAGTGCAGGCTTTTCCACTCAATTGTGACCTGGAAAATCTGAGTCTGTGGGTTCTCCAGGGGTGATTTGGATTACAGACAAGGATGGTTTGGTGTTTATAAGGAGTTGTGTACCTATGCCAGATTTAATCAGAATATCTGGGTTGCCTTTTTGAAACTTGCACAGAAATAAAATCCAGCATCCAGGGAGGTGTCATTGTTAATACAATTTAAAAGTCTAAATTATTTCTTTTCGTGGTTCTGCAACAGTTGTGATCTGAGGGAAATGGTGCCCATTAAAAAGAAAGAACAGTTCTCAGCTCACTTCAATTTCTCTCAACCAGGTAACGGAGCCCATTGGGGAGGTAGACGATAAGGCACAGTGTAGGGTAACATTGTTGCCAGGTGTTACATTGAGCGTCCTTTTTAGTTGAACTATCTGGGAAGCCTTAGTGTCTGATACTTGAGTCCATGGGTGAGAGCTCTTGTTTGAAAATAACTGTAAGGAATTTCTTAATTCTTACTGCCTAAATCCATATGTGGGGATTTCAGTTGGGGAAGTTGTACACATGCGCAACGTATTGGTTTCTGGAGAAGGCATAACATATTTGTGCCGTTTTCTCTTTAAGGCAGGTAAGAGTGCCCTGTCTTTCAGCTAAGAACTGGGTTATTCTAACCCGGTATACAACTCTTTTTGTTATGGGCCTTTTGGTCCAACCTGAATGAACCTGGGAAAAATGATATATGGGGCAGAGCAACAGATCCCCGTTTTCAAAAATGGAAGAGGGCTGGGATGGCAAATCCAACAGTTAGTGACATTAGCAGAGGAGGCAATAGCCTGAGTGATCTGGACTGGGGCATTGTTTTTCCAGGCTATGGTAATATCAAGAAGAGAAAACAAATATAAACAGCTAAGGTTTGTTCTTGAATACGTATTTTAACCCTTTAAGGGGCTTGACTTGCCAAGTATCCCTTTTATTGCAAGGTGTAAATCCCTGTGAAGTTGGAGCCGCTGTTATCTGGGAGGGACGTTACCATGGTTTTATTCCAGTGGGTTTGACAGATGAGTGTGCGGTCAGCAGTATGTCAAAAGGGCCCGTCCATCTAGCAGCTGGTTGATTTTCAGGTCCTTGTTCCCTCCAAGTCTTCAGCGGTACTCTGTCACCAGGACGGAAAAGATGGAGGGGCACAACAGACGGGTAAGCTGACCTGTTAGAGGCAAACTCACGAATACAAGTCACTATAGCACTGAAAGATTGGACATAAGCTGCTAATGCAACGTCCTTTAGAACCCCTGGTGATTCGCCTGGAAAAGAAGAAACCTGAGAAGGACGGCCATATAAAATTTCAAAAGGGCTCAGTTTAAGCCCACTTCAGGGAGCCACTCTCATCGACAGCAGAGCAATAGGCAATGCTTTGTCCCAGGTGAGGTGAGTTCCTTGACAAAGTTTAGCAAGGTTCTTTTTTAGGGTATGATTCACCTTTTCCATTTTTTCGGTGGGTTGGGGTCTTCAAGCTGAATGTAGTGTCCATTTAATATTTAATGCCTTGGAAACCTGCTGAGTGAATTGAGAAGCGAAAGCAAGTCCATTGTCACCCTGTAACATATTAGGCAGGCCAAATCCCAGAATGACTTCCTTTAATAGAACCCTGACAACTTTCAGCAGCCCTCTCCAATTGGGTGGGGAGAAAGTCTCTACCCACCCAGAAAAGGTATCCACCAATACCAGGAGATATCGGGGATTTCCAGCAGCGTAGGGCATTTAGGCAAAGTCCATCTGCCACTCTTCTGTTGGCCATTCCCCTAACTGTGGAGGCCCTGGAGCAGTTTGGGGATTATTTTTTGCACAACTCACGCAACTTTTAATTACTTGTTGCACAGCCTTTTTAAAATTAGATCCGCCATATATTTTTGAACCCAATATAAAGTATTGTCTCTCCCATAATGGGTATAAATATTCACCTTTTTCCCTGAGGCAGGTGTAAGCCTCAGGTTAGGGCTGTGATTTCTGTCTTCTGAGCTGAGGTTTTGGGAGGCAGGGCTTTGGCTTCTAAATTCTCATGTAAGGTCACACCTGAATATCTGGTGCATCTCTTACCTTGATCCATGAAGCTGCTGCCGTCTGTGAACAGTTCCAGTTCAGGGTCTTCAAATGGTTCCTCTTTCAGGTCTGGTTGGTTGGAATAAGCCATTTCTATAACTTGCAAACAGCTATGGTCTGTTGCTTGTGAAGTTTCATCGGGGAGCAAGGTGGCTGGATTCTAGGTTGAAGAGACTTGCAACCTGACATTTGGGTTATCTAGCAGGATGGCCTGCTGCCTGTTCATTCTGCCTGAGGTGAGCCGGAATCCTCCCTTCTGTTCCAGTAAGGGGAGGACATGGTGGAGTATATAGACAGTGGTGGGTTTGCCTAGAGTGAATTTCTCAGCCTCTTGTAGGATGTCACAAGTAGCAGCCATGGCTCTGAGACAGGGAGGCCAGCCTTTCACCATTGGATCGAATTGTTTGGAGAAATAGGCCACAGGTCTCGGAAGAGTCCCTAGCTATTGGGTTAGCACCCCTAGGCTTATGCCCAGCCTCTCATGCCCGTAAAGATTGTAAGGCTTTTCTAGGTCTGGCAGACCTAAAGCTGGGGCTGTTGCCGTTTTAGTTTTGATGGTGTCAAATGCCACTTGACATTCTTTCGTCTACTCCAGGGGTTCTGAGTCTAAACCTTTTAAGGCCTCATATAGAGGTTTTACGCTAAGTGCATAATTAGGGACCCATACCCGACAGAAGCCGGCTGTTCCCAGAAACCCTTGCAATTGTTGGCGGGTTTTGGGAGGGCCCAGGCAGGTGATTGCTTTTTAGTCAGGCAATAATTCCCTTTGTACCTTAGAAATAATGAATGTCAGATAAATGACTTGTTTGCTGATTTGAGCTTTCTTTTGAGAAACTTTGTATCTGCATTTGGCCAGGTGATTTAGAATTTTGATGGCATTGGTTAAACATAGTTCATAAGAGGGGCTCGCTACTAATGGGTCATCCACATATTGTAACAGTCTTCGGTCCTTTAGTTTTAAATGACTTAAATCTTTAGCCAGGGTTTCCCTGAATAAAGTGGGGGATTTTCTTTTTTTGAGGAAGATTAGCCCTGAGCTAACTACTGCCAATCCTCCTCTTTTTTGCTGAGGAAGACTGGCCCTGAGCTAACATCAATGCCCATCTTCCTCTGCTTTATACATAGGATGCCTACCACAGCATGGCTTTTTGCCAAGCGGTGCCATTTCTGCACCTGGGATCTGAACCGGCAAACCCCGGGCCGCTGAGAAGTGGAACGTGCGAACTTAACCGCTGCGCCACTGGGCCAGCCCCCGGTGGGGGAATTTTTAAAGCCCCTGGGGGAGGACAGTCCAAGAATATTATTGTGTTGTCTTAGTGTTTGGATCACGTCATTCAAAAGCAAACAGCTGTTGGGCTTCCTCAGTCAATGGTACACAGAAGAATGCATCCTTTAAGTTTAAAACTGAAAACCCACCATATTCTCCCAGTGTGTTTGTCAATATATTATAGGGGCTAGGTACCACAGGGTGTAAGTCCTGAACCACTTCACTTATGGCACCTGGGTCTTCGACAAAGCGGTACTCATTGGAGTTAGGCTTTTTCACCTGGGGACAGATGTGTTGTATGAGACTGACAAGGCCTAGTCAGCCCTGCCTCCAGGAATTTCTTAAAAATGCGTTGTATGCCTCGTTGGGCTTCTTGTTTGAGCAGACACTGTTTTAAGTTAGGCTTGACTGTCCTTTCCTTTAATGGTATCTGTATTGGCTGGGCAATCTTTGCTTTACCCGAGGTCCTGTCTGCCCATACATTGGGCCTACCTTCTTGTAGATTTCAGGTGGTAACAGTTTTGGCTCCGACTCTGAGATTCCCAGTAAGGCCAACTGTAATCTTACGGTTTGTTTCAATCTTACAGATTGTTCAGGAGGGACTTGTATGTCTAGGTGTCATGGAGCAAAGGTTACTTCTGTGTTTAGTTTGCAAAGAAGATCTGGGCCCAAAAGTGGGATGGGGCGTTCTGGCATGTACAGGAAACTATGTTTTAGAATTTGGTCTCCCACTTGGCATTCTAATGGCTGTAAAAATGACTGATCTTGGACTTCACCAGAAACCCCAGTTACTAGAGTTGACCTGGTTGATTTTTGGGTCAGTTTTGTATTTAAAACAGAATAGTTTGTGCCAGTGTCTACTAGAAAATCAATCAGTTTGTCCACCACTGACAATTTTACTTGGGGCTCCTGGGGGAGAAACATGAATAGGTTGTTTTAGGTTCAAAGGATCCCCAGGACCTCTACAATCTCCAACAGAACAAAGATTCTTTTCCACCATCAAGGGGGCTTTCCCTTAGTTTTCTCACCTGGTGAGTAGGTTTTGTTTCTCTTAGGACACTCTTTTCCACTGTCCTTCCTCCTTACAATGGGCAGATTGGTTTCTCCTGAGGGGGCCCTATTGTCCTCCTGTTGTCCCAGGTTTTTCTTCCCCTAGTTCATATTCTTTCTGCTTAAGGCAGCATCCAGGAGGGTGGCACTTCATCTGGCATTCTCTTGTTTGAGTTGGCGTTCTTGGCTGTTATAGACCTTAATAAAGCAATATCTACAAGCTGAGAAGGGTTCATTCCTAAAACCCCATTCAACTTTTGCAGTTTTCTCCTGATGTCTGGGGCTCTTTGCCCTGTGAAAGTCATGTTGACCATGCTGAGGTCTTCAGGGGCCTCTGGATTGGTGTCGGTGTAATGCCTGTAGGCCTGGTAACCTCGTTCCGGAAATTCAGAGGGGTTCTCATCAGGTTTCTGTTGGAGGCCCTGAATCTTATTTAGACTCTTTTCTTTGGGAACCCCATTTTTGAGGCCTACCAGAATACACCACCTACAGTGTCCCAGCTGCTGCCCCTAGCTTTGTTGGGGTTCCAATCTGGTTCTACTAATGGGACAGCCATATTATTTTCAAAGGTGTTATTGGGGTCTTCCACATGGAGCCTAGTGGCTTCTTCTCTAGCTTTCTCTAATACCAATCTCCTTTCATCCCCGGTTAACAGCACATTTATCAGAACATGAATGTCTGCCTAGGATGGATAGGTGGCAAAAATGGAAGAGAACAAGTCAGTCATCTTCTTGGGGTCCTCCTGGTAGGGTAGTTTGTTATTTTTCCAGTTGAACAGATGAGAGGTGGAGAAGGGGTTATGCATCCATATGAAACTGGCAGGTTATCCTTCACCATTAACTCCGATGGGATATTGCCTTAAGGGAAATTAGCTAGCTCCGGGGGTAGCCCCCTGGCCAAATTGTGTTCCTTGTTTAGTCTTGGGGGGCAGGGGGCGCGGTGAAACCCAGCCAACTGGCCTTGTGTCCTTTTCAGGATTTCCCTCGTAAGATGTTGGGGCCTCAGCTCCCATGGCTAAAGGAGCTTCGGGGGGCTGAGGAGCAGGAGGGGCAGTGGCAGCTGTTTGTGCTCATGCTGCTGGGGGAGGGTTGAGGGTTTGCATGATTGACATATCTTCCTCATCCTCTTGAGTCCCCTATAACACTGGTCTCTTTTCTCCTTTGTTCTTTGTACCATAAGGAAATCTTTTCCCTCCCTTTTCTTCTCCTGATGTAACAGCATAAAGGCCTGGACACATGGGATCCCAACATCTTTATCAGCTCGCTTACAGAACAATTCTAGCTGTAAAGACGGCGTAACAATTCAGTGAGTCATGAATCGGCCAGTTCTCACCTGACCCTGGGGAATATTGTGTCCAGGCAGTGTTGTAATAAAAAATCATCATCTTCTTAGTCATTGGCTCATAGCTATAATCAGACAAATTATTCAAAATTTTCCCCAAGGGGCTTTTTTTGGGAACCGATGGTGAACCTCTTATTGTTATTACACAAAGTTGAGTCATCCCACACATACATACAGACACAGAAACACAAACACGCACCAGATAAACCAGACACCAGTGCGCTAGTTCCTAGATTTCAGGTACAGTCCCACAACTATTCCCACTCTGATAGTGCGCCCAGATGGCCCTCCCATAAATGGCAGGACCCCAGGTGGAGGGGAAGGGAGTTCTCAGACGTCTCCGAGGCCACTTACCCTATTCCTGATTGAGCCTGAAACTCGCCAGATGTAGCAGTCTCTCTCTTCACCACAGTCAGCCTAAGGAGGCAGCCAGCATCAGTATGGGAAAGCAGGAAAGGCAAATCCCTGAGACAAAAGGGGCCTTGGCAGCTGCTAGGGACTTACCCATCAGGCTGCCTGTCCTAGGTTGACTAGCTGTGAGCAGGACTTATAGCCCCCACAGAGCCAAATTTGTAACTGCCAGAGGGGGTCTTCTACTAGCCACAAGATAAGCCAGCAGTCAAGAGGCAAGGTGGTAGGAGAGAAAGAGTCTTTAATTAGAGCTTGTTAGTAAGAGGGAAGATGGAAGACTGGTGTCATAAGAACCATCTTAAAACCCCAAAATTTTGAAGCAGTTATATAGGACAAACGGGCTGAAGGGAAGGGGTCTCAGAATGTTGACCTTCTGGCTTTGTAGTCCTTGAGACTAC
>NW_025798892.1:0-2589 GCF_021613505.1 Equus quagga
GGATGTTTCTATCCTTACTGATTTGTGACCTCGGGCAAGGCGCTTGGCCTCAGTTCCTCTTCTGTAAACAGAGAGAATCACGGCTCCTGAGTTGTCTGCGGAACGAGCGGGAAAGTGTCCAGCACACGCTCAGTGTCTGCTACACTGTGGGCGCTCAGCCGTGGTTAGTTTTAACTTTGGAATTGGGGCCCAGGAGCCAGGTGTCCCTGTGCCTTTGCCATTGGGTTATCGTTTGTGTTCCCTGTCCCCAGCCCTGGCCACATCCTGCCCTGACCATCCTGTGTCCTCCTCCCACAGAATGAGCAGAAGGATGAAGGAGCCATAAATCATATCCTGGAGGACCTGGACACCAATGAGGACAAGCAGCTCAGCTTCGAGGAGTTCATCATGCTGGTGATCAGGCTGACGCTCGCCTCCCACCAGAAGATGCACGAGAATGCCCCGAAACTACCAGGCCACCACCATGGAGCAGGCCTCGGGGAAGGTGGCTCCCAACATGAAGGCAGCCACGAGGACCACGGCCACAGCCACGAGGGCCACGGCCACAGCCATGGAGGCCGTGGCCACAGCCACAGAGGCCCCGGCCACAGCCACTAATCTGGAGGCCAGGCCACCCTGCCGCTGCCCAGCTAGGGCCACAGTGGTGTGTGCCACACACCTTAGCTGCAGGATGAAATAAAGTCTTTCTCCAAGCCAGTGTTCTGTGTGCTTCTCCCACCATCCCCTTCCCAACCCGGCCCTGCAGAGGTATGGGCGTTAGACAGCCCAGCCCTGTTACTGGGGCTCAAGCCCTTCCTTCGGTAATAACAAATGAGGAGCAGTGACAATGTGGGGCTGTCCTGAGCCCCTGGGGATCACCTCCCCGACTGTTTCCTCAGTTCTGACTTCAGGCCCCCCTGCTCAGGTCCCAGTTACTCCACCCCAGCTCAGGACATTCTGGCCAGCATGTCAATTTGGCCCTTGTCACCCTTGAAATCAAAATGAGAGTATCCCTTGCCTTTGACATGCCAGCCCCCCCCAGCCCAGCCCTGATCCTGGTTTCACCCATGAGGTTCATACAACCCTCTCCTCCTGATAGATCCTATTCATCTGGAAGTCTTCCAGAAGTGCGCCTAGTCGGGCCTGTGTCTGAGCAGCAATACTGGATTTGGGGCAGTGGGAACAAGGACACACTGGAGGTATACACCCCAAGGTGAGTTCTGAATCCAGGGGAGCAGTTGGGTGCATCTTAACAGACCCGGCACGCTCCCCATGGATGCTGGGGTATGTGCGCATGTGGATGAAAGTCGGGGAGTCGGGCCCCAGGCCGCAGCCCAGCAGGATGGGTGAGTGAGAAGAGCACCTGCCTGCCCCTTAGAGGAAGGAGCTGTAATCCTGCTCTCAGCTAAAAGGCTCCGCCACCACCGTGAGGAGGCTGGACTCCGGGTCCAGAGAGCCTTCCCGGACTGAAGGTTCTGATTCTGAGCCTTGAGAGCAAGCTGACTTCTCTGAGACGCCAAAGGTCCTCCAGTCCCCGGTCAGTGCTGAGAGCCGAGGCCAGCAGGGACTTTGCTCCTCGCTGCAAAACCTGTAGCCAGGCCTGGCACCCAGCTTCCTTCACAGAGGCTGCTGCTGCTTCCACTTCAAGCCGCCTCCAGACCCAGCTGCTCAGTTCAGAGACACTCAGGTGACTGTCTGCCCTCCATCCCTGCCCTCAGGCCTGAGAGCATCACCATAAAGTCCTGTTCCCAGGATCTCACCAGGCTGGGGTGGGCCTTCCAAAACCAGAGCCTCATCAGGGCTGTCTGCCCTGCCCTGTCCTTCCAGCGGAGGGACGGCTCAGACAGATGAGGGTTTGGGAGGGCTGGAAAAGACTGCCAGTCATCGAGCCCCTATGTTCCAAACGAGACAAGCAGGCATGGAGTGGAGAAGGGGCCAGTCCAGAGCCAACAGTGGTAGAGCTGGTCAAGATGGCACAGAGAGAAAAGGGCGTGAATCCACCTTCTCCTGGGGCTGGATCTCCAGCTCCTTCTCCAGTGCTGAGCGTGAAGGAAGGAGCAGCTGGCACGTTTCAGCTCTCCCATGCCGCCTGGCTGTATTCGGGGCCCCAGGCTGCCTGCTGTGGACCGAGGGGGTCCCTGTTCTGAGGGCCCAGGGCCTCCGCTGGGGGTGCAGAAATTTGAGGGCTCTGACTCGAGGGCATGAGGGTGTTTCCAGGGACCACTAAGTGGGGAGCTTGGGGAGCAGACTTTGATCCCCGGGGCCCTTACCTGTCTGACTTGGGGATGTAACAGTTGGGGAGACTCACTCTGACAGCCCTGTCCCCAAGCCTCATGTCCCGGGGTGGTCACCCCTTCTGAATGCAGCTTGGTACAGGGGAAAGAGAACGAACCAGGGAGCGGGGAGCCTGGGTCCTACCCGTGGCCTCACCAGGACTAGCTGCTTCCAGCAGGGTGGGGGAGGGAAGGCCCCCCCCCCCTCCCCGAGCGCATCTGACAGCCTACTTATCACAATGTGCCCTAAATGTTCATGACTCTGCCTCCCCACTAGACCAGGAACTCCATGAGGGCAAAGTGGCATCTGTCTTTGCTTTGTTCCCAGCACCTAGGG
>NW_025798893.1:0-1358 GCF_021613505.1 Equus quagga
GTCACCCCGCCCCAGCTCAGGACAACCTGGCCAGCCTGTCAAAATGCCCACTGTCATCATAGAAAGCAAAATGAGAGTATCCTTTCCTCTCGGTTTGGGGCAGCTAAAGACTGCCAGTCATCAAGCCCCTATGTTCCAAATGAGGAAAGCAGGCCTGGAGTGGAGAAGTGACTAGTCGAGAGCCCACAGTGGTAGAGCTGGTCAAGAGGGCACAGAGAGAAAAGGGCGTGAATCCACCTTCTCCTGGGGCTGGATCTCCAGCTCCTTCTCCAGTGCTGAGCGTGAAGGAAGGAGCAGCCTGCCCATTTCGGCTCTCCCACACCGCCTGGCTCGATTCGGGGCCCCAGGCTGCCTACCGTGGACCGAGGGGGTCCCTGTTCTGAGGGCGCAGGGCTCCGCTGGGGGTGCAGCAATTTGAGGGCTCTGACTCGAGGGCATGAGGGTGTTTCCAGGAACCACTAAGTGGGGAGCTTGGGGAGCGGACTTTAGAAGCCCCCCGGCCCTCCCCTGTCTGACTTGGGGATGCAACCGCTGGAGAGACTCACTCTGACAGCCCTGTGCCCAAGCCTCATGTCCCGGGGTGGTCACCCCTTCTGAATGCAGCTTGGTACAGGGGAAAGAGCACTGACCAGAGACAGGGGAGCCTGGGTTCTTCCCGTGGCCTCACCAGGACTAGATGCTTCCAGTAGGGTGGGGAGGGAAGGTCCCCACCCCTCCCCCCCCCGCCTCCGCCAGCCTACTGATCACAACGTGCCCTAAATGTTCGTGATTCTGCCTCCCCACTAGACCAGGAACTCCATGAGGGCAAAGTGGGATCTGTCTTTGCTTTGTTCCCAGCACTTAGGGGAGTGGCGGGTAATGGCAGGTTCTCAGCAGCATTGCCGGTGCAGGTGTTCTGAAGCTCCCTCATCGCCGTGCTCAATTGTCAGGAGCAGGTGTGGAGAAGGAGGGAGGCAGGGGGTGGGCTCAAACCAGCAGATGGAAGGCTTCTGGGCACCATCACGGAACCTCAAACTGGAGGAGGGGCTGCGAGGTGCTGGGAACCCAGAGCCCCCAGGCTTTACTCAGTCATCTGGCCTTCACGGTTGCACAGAGAAGCTTCTATTCCAAGAAAAGGGTTTGTCTTGAAAAACATTTGAATATCTTTGATTTAGCTCAGCCTGTCCCACCCCTATGACTCAGTGATTCTCCCCAGCACTGCCTCCGTGAAGTCTGCCCTGACCACCTCAAGTACATGGGTCATCCTCCTCCTCCAGGCCCCTAGAACTCTCTGACACGCCTACCATTGCACTTCCAGTGTGGAATTGTAACCCCTTATCTGCAAGTCTGACGATGGCCCTGAAGGCAGGGATTGTGGC
>NW_025798894.1:0-3712 GCF_021613505.1 Equus quagga
GAATGAGGGAAGAGAGGGCACTTCAGACAAAGAGAGCAATGGGACAGTAGGTGCGGCACCCGAGAAGTCTGGAATTTCATGGGGAAAATGGAGCACATTCTGGAGACCAGGGCAAGAGGCTGATGGAGATGCTGGAGAGGACAGGTCCAGGCTCTGAGGTCCCGTGTTTCTTACAGTCCTCATGTCCATCTCCTTGTTTCGTGGTTCTGCCATAGTCAGGGGGCAAGGCTTTGCATTTTCATGGAGGGACTAGAGGTGACGTAGCCCAAACATGCCCTTTACAGATGGAGAGATGGAGGGCAGAGCAGGGAGGGCACCTGCTCCAACTCTCTGAGCTGTGAGGTTGGTGTGCTGGGCGTCTAGTCAAGTGCACTGGATTCCAGGTTGAGGGCTCCCTTATGATCCTCAGGTGCCTCTCCCAATGTATTTTGATCAAGCTTTGGGGCCCTTACAGTCTTTCTAAATATGATTTAAGTTCAATTTGTGGTTCAGTTGGCTGTTTGAACATAATTGTGGCTGGTGAATGTTTTCCCAAATACTCTAGGTCTTGTTCTTGTTGGTTGGTTGTTGGTTTTCACCATCTGGAATACTATACACCTATCAGCAGGGTCACAGATATCTGTGAGGCATGAAGCAAGGACCAAGTTTGCAGAAAACAGCTGGGTCCAGTTTAAAGGCATTTACAGGATGACAGAGGCTCCCGGCCCTTGGGTACTTGTGTGACACTGGTCAGCTTTAACTATCCAACTTAGCCCTAAAAGTAACCTCAGTTTTTGCTTTTACCTAAAACTCCCTTCCCCAGTTGTGGCTGTGGTAGAGAGAGAGCTGACCCACTCTCACTATTGCCTCCTACATAAAGTAGTGTCTACCTCTTAGTGCTAATGTCTGTTGAGTGCTTACTCAGCATCAGGTGCTGTACTAACTGCTTTCCAAGTGCTGTCAGATGACCTCATCCTCACATCAACTCTGGGAGAGAGGTGCTACTCTTGTCCCCATTTTATCGATGGGAAAACTGAGGCTTGGAGATTTTAAGTAACTTGTCAAGGTCTCACAATTACGAAGTGGTAAAACTAGGATCTGAACCCAGAAATATAACTTCCTCCTCATACTCTTGGCCAGGACCCTTTAGGTGCCCAAGAGTACCCTTCTACCAACCCTTCTACAACTTATTCCATGTTCTCCTCCATCCCATGGAAGGATCTCAGAACGTTAACACTGATGACACCTGGGTGTCCACCTACTCTAAACTCTTCTAAGTGAATTTTGTGAATTCCTTTGGATTCTTCAAAAAGGAAGAAAACAGAGGTCCAGAGAGGCAAAGTGATTTGCCCAAGATCACTTAGCAAGTGAGGGCTTTCCCTGAGTGCTCCCCCGTTCTCATCTGCTGATGGAAGCCTTCTAGGCTTGGGCCATTCCAGGACCACTTTCTCTGGGTCCTGAATTTATTTGTCTTCTGCCTATTTCACTTCAGCCCATCTTCAGCCTTTGCAACCATCCCCATGCCCTGGAGAGGGGTCTCCACAGGCTCCTCTTCCTCCCGTACTTTCCATACTTCCCTTCTGACTTGGCTTTGCCTCAGATCCACATCTCATAGATCAGTAGTTTCCTTGGATCGGTGGTCCAGCAGACCTCCATCCCCAGGCCTCTGTCATCAGGATTTCCTTTCCCGTCCACCTACCCAACCCCTGGACCTGCATCCTTGGCAGAAGACGCCTCCAGCTTCCCTTAACACTGTGCACCTCCTTCTGTTAAGCCAGACTGCCTAGCACCTGCTTTATGATAGTTGATGTCTCTGCATCTCCTCCAGATTATGATCTCCTTGAGGCCAGGGCTTTATTCATGGCTCTACCTTCCATGCTTAGCATGTTGCCTGGTCCACAGTTTATGCTGAGTGAATAAATGCTAAATAAATAAAAGCATGAATGAGTGAATGAACAAATGAATGAACATCAGGTCTGTTCACCATTGCCCTGTGGTTTTGCTTGGAGCCACTGACTGTGATTACATGTAATCACATAATATATAGTATATGATTGTATGTAATCACATTATACATATCATTACACATTATATATATTATATATGATGTATTTGATTCAGGTGGAAAATAAAATAGAGGGAGGAGAGGGAAGGGAAGAAGGATCGGGAGAAGCCTGGAAAGAGGAGGTGGACTGAAGCCAGGGACTCCACATTTACTGTCTGCCATCCACAGAGAGGAGTCCTCACTGCAGAATCCCACGTCATTGGTGGGTCCCTTGTCTCTAAGCCCGTGGCAGGCAGATGGTTATTCCAACCTCTGCAGGGCTGAGGGACTCAAAGTTCTCACCCTTAGCCTGACACACCGGAGCCCCTGTCCCCGACTGGGTTTCTCACTGTAACCAAGGTCCTCAGTTAAGAGTGAGGGGACACAAAGGGTAGGTTCTTCTCCTCAAGGGTGCTATTCATCAAAGAGGGAGGCAATTCTGCTGGTGCCTAAATAGAGGCAACTGTCCTGACTGTGTTTTTAGTCACTGGGAAGGAGCCATGGCAGTTTCTTCACATGGCTATTCAAACACAAAACAAAACAAAGCAGAACAGAGGCTTATTTGCACCCGGTCAAACCAGCACTCCTTTCCCATCCCCAGGACAGACAGCCTATGTCCTCACATCCCGCTGATGCCTTTGGAGCTTTTCTCCTTCTAGAGAGCAGTCAAGGCCCGTGCAACTTGATTTTGCCCTCCCCCATCAGTGGTGACTGTTGTTCCATCTGATACCCAGTGACAAATTGAAATGGCAAGCAACAGGATATATTGGAGTATATGAGGAAGCCATTTGGTATAAACCTAATTCGGCCTGACTTTGTTTTTTTTCCAAAAGGGCCTGACTGTGGCTGTTGAGCACGCATTGCATATCTACTTTAAAACATTTCCTATGGCAAGAACGAATGGCCTTAAGATAAAGGTGCAACTTCCCCCCACATTGGCATTTCCTTAAGGATAAGCATCTTTCCTTGGCTAGGAACTGATTGCTGTGCTCACCTTTGACCACCCAGCTCACCTATGACCACCCAGCTCGAGACAGCAGACCTGCCACCCTGCTGTGTTCACCCAGACAGCAGACCTACCTGCTGTTTCCGTCAATCGCTGTGCCGACAGAGCAGTCTCGTGACTATTGTAAAAGGGACATTTCAATCCTAGGTGAAATATCCTCTCTGGGGGTATATAACCACTCTGTGCACCCCACTTCTTTGGTGCCCTTTCTTCCTTCAGGAAGAAAGGCCCCGGACCATGGTCTTCAAATTTTAGCTCAGAATAAACTCTCCCAAATTTTCATTTATAGATTGGTTATGGATTATTTTCGTCGACACCAGAGTGACGGTTCCAAGTTCTCTTCCTCCAGCTCTGAAGGACCAGAGTCCCCTGTGCTCACAGAATGTGGTGGTGAGACTTCCTCTGTGGTTTGGAGAAAGCCTTCCCCTCTCTGGGCTTTAGTATTCTTCTGTTTAAAATGAGGAGTTTGGACCACTTCTAGAGCTGAGTAGAGTTTTCAGTTTACTTCACCTCTCTGTGCCTCACTTTCCTTATTAGTAAAATTGGACAATAACAGGACCTACCTTGAGAATCGAGACTGGACGTGTAAAGCTGGAAGAACTCAGTAAATAAGAGGTATTATTTTTAGTTATCTTTTCATTCGTTTACACAAGTCTCGGTGAGCAGCTTCCATGTGCCAGACA
>NW_025798895.1:0-1636 GCF_021613505.1 Equus quagga
AAAATCCCAAGGCCCAGCGTGCTGTCTAAAGTGACTATAGAGGAGCCATTTTAAAATGGTGTCAGAGCTGCCTTTCCAGAGAAACGACTTTGCTGTCCTGAACCTTGGACTGGGCCAATTTAGACCGGGCCAAAATGACAATGGTTTTATGTGTCAGCAGGAGAACGAACATCCTGATCACAAAGACTGAGGACTGTGGCCTTGCTCAAGATAGAGTCAATAGTCATTCAACGTTTAGCCAAAACTAGGTCTCTGCCTCCACATTTAATTAAAATTCTTTGTAACACAACCTTCCTTCTTTGCCTTAAAAGCCTCTGACTTTTAGTCCCAAGTGGGACACTATTTGGGTTTCTGTCTGAATCTGTGCTGCCCTAATTGCAATTCTTAGATCCCAGATAATGGTTTCCCTCTTAAATTGGTTTTTGTTTTCACTGGTTGACAATGGACCCTCAGTTTGAGGGTTGGGTTCTGGTGAGAGGCGCCAGTTTTCTTCTGGCCTCCCCATTTTACCAGGCCCTTGGACAATCCAGAGTAAGGAACGGGAGGCTATTTTAGATGATTCACTAATCATCAGAGCATTTAGCCCACTGGGCAGCATTTGAATACCCTATTCTTTGAGTTGAGTTTTATTAATGTCTTTGCTGATCTGCCCATTCCTTTATTTAATGAAGTTAGGAGGTTGAGAGTGGAGAAGGAAAGAAAACTTCCAAAATCTCTAAGGAGAAATTATATTGTGGGGCCAGGGGGCTATCAGTGTAATTAATGTAGGACTCTCAACATCCACCTATAGTCACACCACACACACAATCAGTCTCTCTCTGTGTTTCTCTCTCTCTCACACACACAGAACCTTCTACGTAGTTATCTCTCTAATTTCCCAAGAGTGGCATCTAAGACATTTAGCTGGAAATTAAAGTTTATTTTAAAGAACACTATGAAATTCCCTATGTGACCCTGTTCCCATATCATCCATTTGGGACAAGCGGGAAAATCATCAGCTATAGTGTCTTGGACTTTTCAGAATTCTTAAGTCCTGGAACCAATGACTCAGGACCGTGAGGCTGGAACAGACTCGGGAACAGTTTGGGGAGAACACGGGGAGGAAACATACAGTGGTGGGGACTGAAGGTTCCCAGAGATGGGGAGTGGGAGACGACACAGGCCTATTTTTCTTCCTTTGGGTTTTCCAGTTCTCCCTCCACCCGCCGGGAACGTCATTCCGCCAG
Source organism: Equus quagga (assembly GCF_021613505.1). Classification (NCBI taxonomy): domain Eukaryota; kingdom Metazoa; phylum Chordata; class Mammalia; order Perissodactyla; family Equidae; genus Equus; species Equus quagga. The sequence continues at coordinate 1,227 of NW_025798895.1, forward strand.
AGAAAAGCAGGAGACCAAGAGAGTCCTGAGGCATCAGCTACTTTATTGTTGTGCAGGGACAAGTCCAAGGGCCAGCCCCACGGGTCATAGCGCTGCTACTCCTGGTGGCTTGCTTCGTGGGCTGCCAGGGCCACCTTGATCACCAGGATGAGGAACTCCTCGAAGTTAATGGCACCATCTGCAGTGAAGTCCAACTCTTTGAACCAGGCGTCTGCATTCTTTTCCTGTCAAGATTGAGGAGAAAGAGGCCAGTGTCTGAAGATCTCAGGGAGAGCTGAGGCCTGGCTGTCTCCACAGAGCAGCATAGGGGAGCAGTGACTCAGGGCCTCCTCAGATCCTGGCAGAGAACCTCAACCACACCATCCCCTCCTCACCTTCGTGTACTGGGGACACTCTGTCTCTAACAATTT
>NW_025798896.1:0-1218 GCF_021613505.1 Equus quagga
TTGGGCAGGGCAGGGTGGCCTGGCCTCCGGATTAGTGGCTGTGGCCGGGGCCTCCGTGGCTGTGGCCATGGCCTCCGTGGCTGTGGCCATGGCCTCCATGGCTGTGGCCATGGCCCTCGTGGCTGTGGCCATCGCCCTCGTGGCTGTCTTCATGTTGGGAGCCACCTTCCCCGAGGCCTCCTCCATGGTGGTGGCCTGGTAGTTTCGGGGCATTCTCGTGCATCTTCTGGTGGGAGGCGAGCGTCAGCCTGATCACCAGCATGATGAACTCCTCGAAGCTGAGCTGCTTGTCCTCATTGGTGTCCAGGTCCTCCAGGATATGATTTATGGCTCCTTCATCCTTCTGCTCATTCTGTGGGAGGAGGACACAGGATGGTCAGGGCAGGATGTGGCCAGGGCTGGGGACAGGGAGCACAGCAAATGATCAATGGCAAAGGCACAGGGACACCTGGCCCCTGGGACTCTATTCAAAAATTAAAACTGACCACGGCTGAGCGCCCACAGCATAGGAGACACTGAGCGTGTGCTGGACACTTTCCTGCTCGTTCCGCAGACAACTCAGGCGCCATGATTCTCTCTGTTTACAGAAGAGAAACTGAGGTCCAGCACCTTGCCTGAGGTCACAAATCAGTAAGGAGAGAAACGTCCCCTCATTTGGTCCTCATAAAGATGTTAACAGAGACTTGGTATCTTCCTTGAGGAAGACGTGAGGAAACTGTCTTGGAAGGGTCATCAGCTTTTGCAGATTGACGAGGCTTGGGGGCAGAAGGTGGAAATGCACATTCTGATCCCACTCCGAGCCCGCTCTGGTCCCATTCCCCGCACTCCTGTCCACTTGGCTCCCTCCTGGTCCCTGCCCCTCCCTGCCCCCTCAGGGTCACTAATTAGTGACACTCATTTCAACCTGCACAGTGGGGAGCACCTGAGTAAAACAAGATGGTTCCGAACTTGTGTGGGGACAGAGAGCAATGTGGGTGCTGCGTTGCCCCCAAAGGCTGATAAGGCACACAAGGGGGCGCGAGGTGAGGTGAAGGGTCAAGGCGTGGCAGAAGGGAGTTGGTTACAAGACTGCCACCCACTGGCAGGTACCCCTCAGCTAAGGCCCCTCCCCAGAACCTGGGGTGCCAGCTCAATGCGCAGCCCTTCCTGCTCCTGCCGCGCTTCAACACGCTCTGCTTTCCTGCACTTTAGCCATGGCTGCAAGGAAGAGCATCACTC
>NW_025798897.1:0-1772 GCF_021613505.1 Equus quagga
CTCTAAGCTACATGCAAACGAAAGCTTTGCTAACAAGGCAAAGGGGGCGTTTGTGGATCAGGGTCATTGATAGTCCTAACATGGTTCCCCTCTATAAGATGGCTTCCCTTATGCTAACCTATGTTAACCATTGGCTATATTTACCTTAGCTATTTAGGCGGCACAAACAGTTGGACCCTGTGAGGACGCGTGTTGCTTAAGGCGTAAATCAATTTCTCTCTTGCTGCGCACATCCCTTCCCAACTCTCCTGCTCTGTGAAGCTGGGGGTGCACTGTGCCCCTGCAGATGGACGTTGGCTTGCATGTATGAGGGACTGAGCCACTGCATCAACACAGCACGGACCCTCTGGGATGATTGCATTCTCCATCCTAGGCTCCTGACTTGAGCCAGGTTCCTCATGGTTGTGACAAAAGTCTTAAATGGCCTGGTGAGGATCTAGAACTGGGACATTGGTGTCTAGCAGCTGAACAAAAGAGCTCATGCCAGTGGAAAAGACTTCCTGGCACATCCCTCCAGCTGGGAGCCAGAACCATTCTACTTGGGTCCAGACACCAGCCTATCTTCTGACCTCCTGACTTGGGAATTCAGCCTAAATTCAGATGGGCTGAAGAAGGGAGGGAAAGGTACAAACACTTATTGGGCTCCTGCTGGGTGTCAGTGTGAAGGGAAAAAGCATCGCAAACCTGGAAAAACACAAAATAGTGATGGCTTAAATCTTTCATCTCATGCTAGGATCTCTCTGAACAGAAGCAAGTCCTTGTTCCTTGTTAATCTTCCATCACCTGACAGTTTTGGGATATGGAATATGGTCGACACAGTATATTTGATTAACAAGTGACGAGGGATAAAGAAGTAGGCAGTTTCTATCTGCTTGATAGGGTAATATGATTTCACAGTCTATAGAGATACTAAACCCCTAAGTATTACAGTTTTTATCAATCTGTTGAAAGTCAAAAGACTCTTATATCTAACTTTTTACTTTGGCATTCCTTTCCTGATTATCTTTCTATATGCTCACATATTCTTGAAACCAGTTTTTAAAAATCTTCTTGCTGATTCTTTCATTAACAAATTAAAACAAGAATTTTGACATGGGCCAACTGTTTGTTGATCATTTTGCTTTTTGGTTGGCACGAGACTTCAGGATAGCTTGTCTCATTTATTTCTCATAACAACCCACTGAGACAGGTAATCACTATTTCCGTTGCATATGAGGAGGTTCAGAGAGGTTAAGAACCTTGACCGAGTTTACTCATGTGGCAAGTGGCAGAGCTGGGATTAGATGCCCCACTTACTCCAGGAAAGAAACTCTGGTTCCCACGCCAAGTGCTTTCCTCCAGCCAGCTTCTGTCCTGTGCTCAGAGCACCCGCCCTTCCTCTGCAGCGCTTCTGGCCTCTTCGTCCTCACCGCCTGCAGGGTCTCTGCCATCCATGGGTGAGGAGGAAGGCATGGCAGGTGTCAGCAGGAACTTCCCTCTAGGGTCCTCTCCTCTGTCCAGGACTTCACCAGGCACGTCCCCATTACTATGGGTTTTTTTTCCTGGTGTGAGCAATCCTCCAGTCAATGATCATAGAACAGGAAGGTTGGCATTCTGAATTCCCCAAGGTCTTAGGTGTTGTCTCAGTAACAATTTCCCCTCCCTTCCTCAGTGGGGAGACTTCCTTCCAGTCTTAGGGACTGTAGAAATTCTTAAGCGAACAATTCTGTGATTTGCACAATCACGGTCTGAGCTGGCTGCTAAGGTCAGGGCACAGGCCTTTAGCAACTCTT
>NW_025798898.1:0-1729 GCF_021613505.1 Equus quagga
TTGAAGTTGAATGCATCATTTTGAATGTATGTGTTTACACACTAAGACCCCTAAAAAGTTAGGAAGACTTCTAGTTGCCGTATTTTTGTAAGGAAAGGGGAAGTATGTCTGTTCTTGTTGTTTTGTATGTGGTTGAACTCTGTGGGGACGTGTGCTGCTTAAGGACTAAATCAGTTTCTCTCTTGCTGTCCACATCTCTTCCCAACTCTCCTTTGTGTGAAGGTGGGGGTGCACTGTGCCCCTGGACATGGAGGCTGGCCTGAGGCCCCTCTGCATGTGTGAGGCACAAGCCACTGCATCAACACAGCAGGGGCTTCCAGCCCTCTCTGGGATGATTGCATTCTCCACCCTAGGCTCCTGACTAGATCCAAGTTCCTCATGCTCGTGACAAAAGTCCTAAATGGTGTGGTGGGGTCTGGAACTGGGCACTTGGTGTCTTAGCAGCTGAACAAAAGAGCTTATGCCATTGGAAAAGACTTCCTCATACTTGCCTCCACTTGGGATCCAGAACCATTCTACTTAAGTACCAGCCTATCTTCTGGCCTCCTAACCTGGGAGTTCAGCCTAAATTCAACGGGGCTGACAAGGGGAGAGATAGCTACAAACACTTATTGGGCCCCGGCTGGAAGGAAAAAACCATCTCCAACCTGGAAAAACGTAAAATGGTGATGGCTTAAATCTTTCATCTCACACTAGACTCTCTCTGAATAGAAGCAAGTCCTTGCTCCTTGTTAACCTTCCATCACCTGACAGTTTTGGAATATGGAATATGGGCAGCACAGTGTATTTGATTAACAAATCACAATGGACAAAGAAGTAGTTTATATCTGCTTGATGGGGTAATATGATTTCATAGCCTGTAGAGATGTTAAACCCCTACCTGTTATGGTTTTTATTGCCCTGTCGAAAGTTAAAAGAGTCTTATCTCTAACTTAAGAATTTTACTTTGGCATTCCTTTCCTGATTATCTTTCCATATTCTCAAATATTCTTCAAACCATTTTTCAAAAAACTTCTTGCTGATTCTTTCATTAATAAATGAAAACAGGAATTTTGACATGGGCCCACTGTTTGTTGATCATTTTGCTTTTTGGCACGAGACTTTGGGATAGCTTGTTTTATTTATTTCTCGTAACAACCCGCTGAGATAGGTAATCACTATTTCGGTTGCATATGAGGAGGTTCAGAGAAGTTAAGAAGCTGGACCAAGTTTACTCATGTGGCAAGTGGCAGAGCTGGGATTAGATGCCCCACTGTCTCCAGGAAAGAAACTCTGGTTCCGACGCAAAGTGCTCTCCTCCAGCCAGCTTCTGTCCTGTGCGCCGAGGCCCCGGCTTCCTTTGCAGCCCTTCTGGCCTCTTCGTCCTCACCGCCTGCAGGGTCTCTGCCATCCACAGGTGAGGAGGAAGGCACAGCAGGTGTCAGCAGGAACTTCCCTCTAGGGTCCTCTCCTCTGTCCAGGACTTCACCAGGCACGCCCCGATTACTGTGGGTTTTTTTCCTGGTGTGAGCAATCCTCCAGTCAACAATCATAGAACAGGAAGGTTGGCATTCTGATTTCCCTAAGGTTTTAGGTGTTGTCTCAGTAACAATTTCCCCTCCCTTCCCCAATGGGGAGACTTCCTTCTGGTCTTAGGAGCTGTAGAAATTCTTAAGCGGCCAATTCTGTGATTTGCTCAATCACCGTCTGAGCTGGCTGCTAAGGTCAGGGCACAGGCCTTTAGCAACTC
>NW_025798899.1:0-1218 GCF_021613505.1 Equus quagga
GAGTGATGCTCTTCCTTGCAGCCATGGCTAAAGTGCAGGAAAGCAGAGCGTGTTGAAGCGCGGCAGGAGCAGGAAGGGCTGCGCATTGAGCTGGCACCCCAGGTTCTGGGGAGGGGCCTTAGCTGAGGGGTACCTGCCAGTGGGTGGCAGTCTTGTAACCAACTCCCTTCTGCCACGCCTTGACCCTTCACCTCACCTCGCGCCCCCTTGTGTGCCTTATCAGCCTTTGGGGGCAACGCAGCACCCACATTGCTCTCTGTCCCCACACAAGTTCGGAACCATCTTGTTTTACTCAGGTGCTCCCCACTGTGCAGGTTGAAATGAGTGTCACTAATTAGTGACCCTGAGGGGGCAGGGAGGGGCAGGGACCAGGAGGGAGCCAAGTGGACAGGAGTGCGGGGAATGGGACCAGAGCGGGCTCGGAGTGGGATCAGAATGTGCATTTCCACCTTCTGCCCCCAAGCCTCGTCAATCTGCAAAAGCTGATGACCCTTCCAAGACAGTTTCCTCACGTCTTCCTCAAGGAAGATACCAAGTCTCTGTTAACATCTTTATGAGGACCAAATGAGGGGACGTTTCTCTCCTTACTGATTTGTGACCTCAGGCAAGGTGCTGGACCTCAGTTTCTCTTCTGTAAACAGAGAGAATCATGGCGCCTGAGTTGTCTGCGGAACGAGCAGGAAAGTGTCCAGCACACGCTCAGTGTCTCCTATGCTGTGGGCGCTCAGCCGTGGTCAGTTTTAATTTTTGAATAGAGTCCCAGGGGCCAGGTGTCCCTGTGCCTTTGCCATTGATCATTTGCTGTGCTCCCTGTCCCCAGCCCTGGCCACATCCTGCCCTGACCATCCTGTGTCCTCCTCCCACAGAATGAGCAGAAGGATGAAGGAGCCATAAATCATATCCTGGAGGACCTGGACACCAATGAGGACAAGCAGCTCAGCTTCGAGGAGTTCATCATGCTGGTGATCAGGCTGACGCTCGCCTCCCACCAGAAGATGCACGAGAATGCCCCGAAACTACCAGGCCACCACCATGGAGGAGGCCTCGGGGAAGGTGGCTCCCAACATGAAGACAGCCACGAGGGCGATGGCCACAGCCACGAGGGCCATGGCCACAGCCATGGAGGCCATGGCCACAGCCACGGAGGCCATGGCCACAGCCACGGAGGCCCCGGCCACAGCCACTAATCCGGAGGCCAGGCCACCCTGCCCTGCCCAA
>NW_025798900.1:0-9279 GCF_021613505.1 Equus quagga
CCAAGTGTTACCCAAAGCAGGCTGGGGTGCAGCCTTAGGGTCCCAGGTAGCAGGGAGGGGCTCTCTTTCATGGGCAGCGGATTCAATTTGATTTTAGAAACATTCCTTTGAGCAAGAGGGGTGGACACATGTGCCCACGACCATGGGACCCATCTGGTTGGACTGTCCACCCAGAGCCCAGCAGCTCTCTTGGCCTGGCTCAAATCCAACATGCTGGGTGGACCACCGAGGACCCTCACTGTGGACTCAGACACGTGGAGCTTTTAGGACAGGACACCCTCCCCAGGCCAGTCCTGGTTCAGATCCAGGCCCCAACCCCCAGTCTTTGGGGGGCCACTCACAGGAGATGGGGCCAAACTCTGAGGCTGCCCGCTAAGCTCAGCTCTGCCTGCACCCTAGAAGGACTCAGGTGTCCCCCAGGGCACCTGGGCCCACTCCCCTGGAAGCTAGTTTCCTCCCAGCAATTCACCTGGGGGCCAACGGGCTACAGTAGGGAGGGGCCTTCCTGTCACATGCAGGGCTTTTTGTCAAGGACTTTCCTACTGTGTAACTACGGTTATGGTTATGCTACCACAGTGACAGACGCAGCAGCAAAAACCTGCTGGGACCTGCGGGGCCTCAAGGCCAGGAGGGGCAGCTCTCAAGGCTCACAACCCAGACCCTCAGCCTCCAGGGCCACTCCCAACCACACAGCCCTCACCCACGGCTGGGGGCTTCAAAGTGTTCTGAGGTGACCACGCTGACCCCACGGTCACATGCCCAGAGCCCCTCCCTGCCCCTCGCTCTCCCTCTAAAACGACTTGGTCTTCTGTGCAAACCCAGAAGGAGTCACTCTGTCCCTGCTGTCAATAGTGACAATGAATCTGGTTTCATCACTCTGACTAATGTGAGGGTCCCTGATGGTCACTGAGCAAACCACTGACCTGGACAACAAGGGCTCAGTGAACTCAGAGCCCATCCTAAAAGGATGCTAGCTGGCAGAGGCCACCCCAAGCCCCTCACCAGCCACATCCCCTCAGGCCAAGCCCAGTCCTCACACCCAGCTCACAGGCACCAGGCCAAGCACAAGACTTGCCCGGGCATTGACCTCGTGGGGCCTGTGTGGGGACTCAGCCCACCCTGTCACCCCCCCCCCCCCCCACCACCAGCATGTCAGGGGCTCTGGAATCCTGTAGGAAGGGCGGACAGAGCTGTCCAGCCAGCAGACCTCACTGCAGCCGCTCCGGGACCCCCTGCCCCTCGGGAGGGCAGCACTGCAGACAGCGGGCAGCCCGGGCACCTGCTCCCAGGAATAAGGCTGAGGCCGGCTGAGTACATGGGTGCCCTCAGCAGTCAGGGGCCCTGGGGTGCAGCAAGAGTCTCTTGGAGGAGGTCCACGCTCACCTGGAGCCAGGAAATGAGAGTGTCCGGGAAGCTGAGCATATAGACCCCAGACCAGGGAGACATCTGTGCAGGCGGGTACAGCCCCATGAGGCAGGTGCAGAGAGAGGAGGTGGGCGTCTCCTCATGCCCACTGCAGGGAGCTGGCCCCTCGGGAGTCAGGCGGCCAAGCCCAGGCCCCTGTTGATCGGAAACCTCGCAGGTGGGACAGCAGCCCCGTCAGCAAATTCCAGCAGAGACGAGATGGGGGCAGGGGAGGTGGACCCTCACTGGCCACACCTGAGAAGGGCCCAGAACAGAACAGAAACAGCCAGAACCCCCAGCTGGGCAAACCAGCCGCCACACAGGCCGCGGAGATCCAGGGCCCCCTGCACTGGGAGCCGGTGCTCCTCATCCTCCCACACAGGGCTGTGCCCAGGGCTGCCAGCCAGCGAACGCAGGAGGTCGTGTGCAGAGCCGCCCCTGGGCCTGCAGAGACTCAGGTGGGTCGTCTCCACTCACCCCGAGGTTCAGAGCAGAAACCACCGGAAGCACAGGCTGTTCCCACAGAGCTGGCCTGAGCCAGGGAGGGGGAGAGGGCACAGGGCCAGGCGGAGGATTTTGTGGGGGCCTGTGTCACTGTGACTATAGTTATGGTAGTTACTATGCCCACAGTGACACAGCCCCCATCCAAAACCTCCGCCTGACACATGTCCCCGGGGCCACCATGTCCGTCCCCATGCAAACACACCCGACTCCTGACCAGAAATCTCTCCCGGGGTCAGAGAGCAGCTCAGTGACTGTAACAGAAGGAGACCCAGAGAAACCATAGGGACCTCCCGCCACCCCATAAGGAGGTGGACAGGAGGCAGGGGGGACATGGGCTGTGACAGGGAATCCTAGGACAGACCCAGAAGACCATGCGTGGCTGAGATCTCTGGGAAGGGCCGGGGCGGGGGAGGGGCGTGAGGAGAGCAGAGGGAAGGAAAGCGGCTCCCCTGTGCTTTGTCCTCTCACATTTCACCATGTGCAGACACTACATTTTTAATGAGATTTTTTTACACCTGTCATAAACATACCTTTAAAAAGTATCGCCTGGAGTTTCTGGGAAGGCCAGCAGGTTCTAGACCTGCAGCTTCTGACGGAGTGGAGCTGAGCCCCAGCCCAATGCAGCCACCAGCACCTGCCTGCCACCCTGGGGACGTGGGCCAGGGTCCCAGAGGCAGGGCCACCTCCTGAGACCAAAGAACAAAGACGCAGCATGGCCCTGGGCAGGGACACTGAAGCACAGAGGAGGCAGGATCCAGGGAAGACTCACTCCCCAGGCCTGAGGACCCTCAGGGACATGGGCTGCAGGGCAGGGGTCCCAGCAAAGGGCCAGCCCTCCAGCTGCAGGCTCTCCTGGACAAGTCGAGGAAAACAAACATCTAACCGGCCCCGGGCATGCCCGACAGGTGCCAGCGCTGTCTGGAAGCTCCTCCGGTTCTGAGGGGACACGATATGGACAAGTGTCCCTGCTCCAGAGGGAGACGCCCCTGAACCAACCAGAGCTGCTGGGCCTGATGAGGGTCAGTCACCCACAATCACCACGGAGTCGAGGCCCAGAGGCCACTGAGGGGCCTGAAGAGGCTCAGACTCAGCCAAGCTCCAGGCCTGGAGCTGTGAGGGCTCAGGAGGGACGTGTGCTCGGGAGGGCAGGACCCTGTGCTGCCCCGGCAAACGCCACCTCACAGGGGCTCTGGATGCTCCAGCAGGGACCCCAGACAGGCTGAGCAGAGGAGATGGGGGGTCAGGCGGGAGAGGCACCTGGACCTGCCCTGCATCTGCTCCTCCTCCCCTGCCCCTGGTTCAGGCCCTGTTGGAACAGATTGGACTGAAGCTGCATCCAGGGAGGAGCAGGCCCGCCCAGAGAATCACTGAGCTCTCCTGTCACCACGGCCGTGAATGCTAGGCAGGCCCTAAACATGACAGAGCCCACAGGGAGAGGGTAAGGGAGATGACCCGTGAGGCCATTTCCACTGGAGGCAGAGCCAGAGGCCCGTGTCCAGGTGGGGCCAAGGCTGCAGCTGTTCTCTCAGTCGCCCTCACAGGACCAGGAGCACAATCTGGACCCAGAGTTCCAGGGTCACCAGGAACAAGAATAGTGATTCCTGCCTGCTGCCACCTCCGGCCTCCTAAGTGGGAGGCACTTGCAGGCAACAAAGTGACCCGTCCATGGTATGGGGACAATTTATCAACCCAGAGGCTGCCACGGTGGGGTTGACTCACAAATGGGCACAGACGTCTGCCAGACGCAGCCATAGAGCCTCAGGACAGAGCTGGGCGTGGCTGCCGTGCACCTGCTGGGAGGGGTCTCCCCATGCTCCCAGCAGAACACCCCCATGCTGAGCCCACCCACAGCCTTCCTGGGGCTCTGCCTCCATCCACAGGTCAGCCTCCTCATCCCAGGTTCCCACTGACCCTGCCCCTCGGAGGGGTTTCGGTGCAGGTCTGTGTCACTGTGGTATGACTGTACTGGTCATGGATGTGTCTACATCCACAGCATCACAGGGCTCATCAAAAACCCCATCCCCATGGCCCAAGTCTTGGTCCTGCCCTCGAGAGGCAGTGACGCCTCCCCGAGGCTTTTGAGCAGGGCCACATCCCTCGGGTACAGTGACTCCCACAGCAGTGCAGCTGGAACCCACACCTGTTGGGACAACAGGGCCAGGGAAGGCCCACAGCCCCCAGCTTCCCCGACACAAGAGCAGTCACCACCGCCAGGCTCCTGTCCTAGTTCGTTGGACCATGAAACCAACTGGCTGAAGCTGCCCAGATGGCAGACAAACATCCCTCAGAGGGGCACCCCTCTGGCTCTCCCAAGACCATGAGGGCCCCACAGCTACCGTTCACTGGTGTTCAGAAAGTTCAGTTCCTTGGCACAAGTGGGGACAACAGCTGGAAGGCAAAGAGACCCCACTGTGCAAGGACCTAGGAGCCCCCCTGGCGGGGCAGGGACAACAGGAAGGTGGGGCTGGCCCCTCTGAGCTGGTACTTCCCCCGCCCTGTGGCCACTGGGCCACCTGGTCACATCACATTTACCCCACGCACAGTACATCCCACCCCACCCACATCCCAGAGCACCCCATACCCCATGTTCCCCTCCATACACCACCCCAAACCCAAAAATCGCATACCCCACACATCCCACACCCCACAGCACTCTGGACCCTACACCATCCTGCACCCTACGAATCCCACACCAGACACAGGCACATGCCACAGCACTCCACACCCCACACCACCCGGTCTCCTTTCACCACTCCAAGCGGGTTGGGGCCCTGCCCAGAGGTCCCAGTAAGGGGGGCGGGGCTCCCCTTCAGGGGCAGCTGATTGAATTTGATTTGGGAAACGTTCCTGCCAGGAGGAGGCGTGGATCCTCGAGCCCACATCCCAGGGACCCTCTGGGCTGGACCTCCACTTCTGAGACAAGGGCCCTCTCAGCCTGGCCAGAACCCAACCTCCCTGGCCCAGCCCACTGAGGACACTCACTGCCGACTCGGACACAAGGAGCTTCTAGGAACTGACACCATCCGCAGGGCCAAACGTCAGCCAGATCCAGACACCGACCCCGAGCCTGTGTGTGACCCACTGCAGGAGACGGGGTTGCCATCTGGGGCAACCCTTCAGCCCAGCTCTGCCGGACCCTGAAAGGACTTGAGGTGGGCCCCATGGCCCCTGGGCCTGCTCCCTGGAGTCTTGTCTCTGCTCACCCCTTCAGCAGCGGTCACACATGCCCTTCCTGGGGAGACAGGGCTGGGGGTGATGGCCAGACCACCCACTGCTCATAATTCTGGAGGAGAGAGGTGCAATGGGGACTGGTGCAGACAGTCCATGCTGGACCCGTAGCCCCTTGGGAGGGAGGGGCCCTCGTGCCATGCACGGGACTTTTTGTCAACGGCCTTCCTACTGTGTAACTACTATGGTAGCAACCACAGCAACAGACCCGGCAGCAAAAACCTGTTGGGACCTGCTGGGCCTCCAGGCCAGGAGGGGCTGCGCCCAAGACTCAGAACCCAGACCCTCTGCCTCCAGGGCCACTCCCAAGGACTCAGCCCATGGGCTTGAGTCCAGGCACAGCCCTCACCCACAGATGGGGTCTTCCAAGGGCCCTGAGGTGACCACGTTGACCCCACAGTCACATGCCCAGAGCCCAGCAGGCTGGCAGAAACCGCCTTGCTCTCATCACCACCGGCCAAAGGAATCGGGAAGGACAGAGCCTGCACCGGGCAAACCGTCAGAGCTCAGCTCCCAACAGGACCCCAGAGGCCCTTGGGAAGGTCGACAGGTGCGGACGCCGGAGCTCGGCCTATGCTCGGCTGCATAGGAGCTCACCAGAGGAGAGAAGCAGGGTAAGATGATGGTGGTGGGCTGCCTCCCAGCCGGCTGTGGATCCAGGCAGGTGGGTCCATTCCTGGCCTGGCCTGAAAGGGCTCGAGGGGCCTCTCCCAGAACCGGGCTTGTGCAGGCTCCTGCTCCAGGGGGTCTTGCTGAGGTCATTGCCACGAGGTGCCCCCTACTAATTATCCAACCACAGTGAGTTTCTCTCCAGGGAAAGCCCGTCGGAGGAGCCGACGCCCCTCCACCTCCTGCCCAACCCACATGGAGGACCTGGCTCCTAACCAGGAACCCCCCTCTGGTAATACAGACACCGTTACACCAGCCTCAGAGACCCAGAGGCCTCAGAGACTCAGGGCTGCGTCTGGGATGGTTCACTACACAGCACAGCCTCACTCGAGTGGTCATCCATACTGGTGACAAATTTTCCACCAAGAGCTTGAGGTCAGCCCTGCCTGCCCTTGGCCTTGGGAGCCCATTAGCAAACCCCTCCGGGGGCCCACCCACAACTCAGTCCTCCTTCAACGCCGCCTCTCAGAACTGCAGACCCCTGAAGCCTGAAACCCGAGGCCTCTCCTGACAGCCGTGCTGTTCCCAGGGTGTGCACTGACATCCCAGATTCCAGGCTGGGAGCCAATGTCCAGACCCCTGCACCAAGAGACCACCGCACCCCTGCAAGGCTTCTGGCAGCCCAAGCCAGCGTCCCACAAAGACCCAGACCCATGAAAGCCCAGCCTGAGACTGCCCAGCGCTGCGGAAGAATTAGCCCTCTGTTCCAGCCAACACCTGACTCAGCCCCGACCCCCGTCCTGGGAGCATTTACTGAGTAGCCTGCCTCTGCCCTGTGAGGGGCGTGTTCCCCACAACCCAGGAGCATCTCCATCCACAACCTGCGATCTGCTCCTCAGAGACGGGCCCACAGGAAGGATGAGCCCCAGGTCCCCCAACTCTGTGAGAACAGGAGCCAACTCTTCATTGCTGGCCAGGGGACACAGCAGTCTCGTGGCGTCCTCAGGGACCACCCTTCTTGGTCCGCACTGAAGCCCTGTTCAGACCCTCCCTGCCCCCTGGATCTCAGGCTAAAATGCCCGTGTCCTCTGTGAACCCCAGATAGAGTCACTCTGTCCCTACTGTCAATAGTGACAATGAATCTGTTTCTACCACTTTGACTAATGTGAGGGTCCCTGATGGTCACTGAGCGAACCACTGACCTGCCCGGCAAGGGCCCAGTGAACTCGGCACCCACCCTATTCGGATCCCAGGTGGGAGCCGGCATCCCCGAGCCCGTCACAGCCATCCCTACTCAGACTAAGACCAGTCCCCACAGCCAGATGGAGGGCTGCAGGCCAGGCCTTGAACTCACCGGGGTATCCACTTCCCAGGCCCTGTGGGGGGACCCAGCCCGCCTGCTCACCAACCACAGGCCCCAGGCCTGTCGGGGGTAAGAATCCTGTTGGAAGGGCAGACGGAGCCGTCTGGTGAGCAGACCTCACTGCAGCCACTCTGGGACCCCCTGTCCCTTGGGAGGGCAGCGCTGCAGACGGCGGGCAGCCCAGGGTCCAGCTCCCAGGACGAAGGCTGAGGCCAGTGGAGCACACGGGTCCCCTCAGCGGGCAGGGGCCCTGGGAGGGGCCGTGAGAGACTCTGGGAAGGAGGTCCACGCTCACCCGGAGCCGGTAAACAAGAGTGTCCAGGAAGCTGAGCTCAGAGACCCCAGACCAGGGAGAGACCCACGTGGGTGGGTGTGGCCCCACGATGCTGGCATGGAGAGAGGAGGCGGGGTCTCATCAAGCCCACCGCGGAGATCTGGCCCCTTGGGAGTGAGGTGGCAGAGGCCAGGCCCCTGTCAATGGGAAACTTGGTAGGTGGGACAGCAGCCCCATCAGCAAATTCCAGCAGAGACGAGAACCGGGAGGGGGGGGTGGACCATCGCTGGCCACGCCAGGGACAGTTCCTGAGAGAGGCCCGGAGCAGAACAGAAACAGCCAGCATGCTCGAGCCGGGCAAACCAGCCACCACACGGGCTACGGGGATCCAGAGCCGCCTGCGCTGGGAGCCGGTGTTCCTCATCCTCCCTCACAGGATGTGCCCAGGGCTGCAGCCAGCGAACGCAGGAGGCCATGTGCAAAGCCGCCCATGGACCCACGGAGGCTCGGGGGGGTCGTCCCCACCCCCCGCGAGGTTCAGAGGAGAAACCACCGGAAATGCAGGCTGTTCCCACAGAGCCTGCCTGGGGCAGTGAGGGGGAGAGGACACAGGGCCAGGCAGAGGATTTTGTGGGGGTCTGTGTCACCGTGATGGTTACTATGGTAGTTACTACAGTAGTTACTATGCCCACAGTGACACAGCCCCCATCCAAAACCTCCACCCGACACAGGTCCCTGGGGCCACCGTGTCCGTCCCTGTGCAAATACAGCCAACTCCTGACCAGAAACATCTCCTGTGGTCAGAGGGCAGCTCAGTGACTGTAACAGAAGGAGACCCAGAGAAGCAGCCAAGGGGCCCCCCCCCCCAGCAGCCCCATAAGCAGGTGGACAGGAGGCAGGGGGACAGGGCTTTGACAGGGAATCCCAGGAGGGACCCAGAGAACCGTGAGAGGCTTAGACCTCCAGGGAGGGCACATGGGGGGCATGAGGAGAGCAGAGGGAAGGAAAGCGACCACCCCTGTGCTTTGTCCCCTCACATGTCACCACTTGTAAAGACATAGTTGTGAAGTCATGTATTCTATATCTGAGGTAAATGTATCCTTAAAACTTATGGCCTGGCGGTTCTGTGAAGGGCACCAGGTTCTGGGCCTGCAAATTCTGCCCCCTGTTGGGCTGGGCCCAGACTCAATACAGCCACAACCACTGGCCACTGCCACCTGAGAGACTCAGGCCAGGGTCCCGGGAGCAGGACTCACTGAGACTGAAGAGCACAGACACAGCGTGACCGTGGCAGGGACACTGACCCACAGAGGAGGCAGGATCCAGGGAAGCCTCGAACCCCTGCCTGAGGACCCTGGGGGACATGGGCGGACTGCGCAGGTGATCCTGCAAAGGCCAGCCCTACGGCTCCAGCATCCCTAGGTGAAGTTGAGAAAAACAAACATCTACCCCATGCCCGGGGCATCCCCAGTAGGTGCCAGCACTCTCTGGAAACTATGCTGGTTCTGCAGGTACATGATATGGACGAGCGTCCCTGCTTCAGAGGGAGACGCCCCTGAACCAACCAGACTGCTGGGCCTAATGAGGGTCAGTCACCCACAGACACCATGGACTCGAGGCCCAGAGGCCACTGAGGGGCCTGAAGAGGCTCAGACTCGGCTGAGCTCCAGGCCTGGAGCCGCGAGGGCTCAAGAGGGATGTGTGCTCGGGAAAGCAGGGCCCTGTGCTGCCCCAGCAAATGTCACCTCACAGGGGCTCTGGAAGCTCCAGCAGGGACCCCAGACACACAGAGCAGAGGGGATGTGGGGTCGGACAGGAGAGGGACCTGGGCCTCCACACAGCTGCTCCTCCTCCCTGCACCTGCTCCTCCTCCCCTGCACCTGCTCCTCCTCCCCTG
>NW_025798900.1:9379-19754 GCF_021613505.1 Equus quagga
CCCTGCACCTGCTCCTCCTCCCCTGCACCTGCACCTCCTCCCCTGCACCCGCTCCTCCTCCCCTGAACCTGCTCCTCCTCCCCTGCACCTGCACCTCCTCCCCTGCACCTGCTCCTCCTCCCCTGCACCTGCTCCTCCTCCCCTGTACCTGCTCCTCCTCCCCTGCTGGAACCAATAGGACTGAAGCTGCATCCAGGGAGCAGCAGGTCCTCCCGCAGAATCACTGAGCTCTCCCGTCACCACGGCCATGAATGCCACACAGGCTTTAAACAGGACAGAGCCCACAGGGGAGCGGCAAGAGAGATGGCCAGTGAGACTGCTTGGCCCGAGGCAGAGCTGAAGGCCAGGGTCCAGGTGGGTCAAGGCTGCTGTTCTCTCCGTCACCCTCACAGGACCTGGAGCACAATCTGGATACAGAGTCCCAGGGTCAGCGGCATCAAGAATAATGACTCCTGCCTGCTGCCACCTCTGGCCCCATGAGTGGAAGGCACGTTCTGGCCCCAAGGTCACCTTTCCCTGATCTGTGGACCCAGAGGCCATGACAGTGGAGTTGGTTTCTAAATGGACACATACGCCAGCTGGGTTCGGCCGCTGAGCCTCAGGACAGAGCCGGCATGGCTGCCATCCATCAGTCGTGACGGGTCTCCTTGTGCTCCCAGCAGGACACCCACAGGCTGAGCCCACCCACAGCCTCCCTGGAGCTCTGCCTTTGTCCACAGATCAGCCTCAACATCCCAGCTTCCCACCGACCCCGCCCCTGAGAGGGGTTTGCGGGTGGGTGTGTGTCACTGTGGTATTACTATTCTGGATATAATTATTACAACCACGGCATCGCAGTGCCCATCAAAAACCCTGTGCCAGCCTCCCAAACCACGTCCCTGCCCTAGAGAGGCAGTGACACTATCCCCCATATTTTGAAGGAGGCTGCATCCCATGGGTAGGGTGATTCAGCTGTGCAGCCGGAACCCAAGCCCCCTGGGGCAACAGGCACAGGGAAGACCCACAGCCCCTCACTTCCCAGGCACAGCAGATGTCGCCACTGACAGGATCCTGTCCAAGTCCATGGGGCTGTGAAAGCAACTGGCCAAAACTGCCAAGATGTCAACCAGACATCCCTCACACCCCTGCTGCCCTCCCAAGACCAGGAGGACCCCAAGGCCACCATCTGTTGGCGTCCCGTTAGCAGCTCAGGAAGCTCTCTCCTTGGGGACACATGGGGTCCAGGATGGAAGGCACAGAGACCCCATTCTGTAAGGACCCTGTGAGTCTCCCTGGGTGGACAGGGACAATACGAAGGTGGGGCTGGCCACCATGAGCTGGAACTGCCCCCACCCTGTGGCCATTAGGCCACCTGGCCACACCCCTTCCCCACGCCACTGTGAGCCCCACATCACCCACACCATACAAACTCCACACCCTACAGCACCTGACACCCCTCAACCCCCGTTCCCTCAAGGGATTGTCCTGAGTGGGTTGGGGTCCTGCCCTGTGGTACCAGGAAGGTGGGAGGGGCTTCCCTTCAGGGGAGTCTGAGTGAATTTGATTTTGAAACATTCCTACGAGGAAGAAGAGCGGACACATGTGCCCATGTCCCTGGGACCCGCCTGGTTGACCTGTCCACCCCAGAGCCCCATGGTCCTTTCGCCTGGTTCAAATTCGACATGCCAGGCGGGCTCACCGAGGACCCTCACTGCATACTTGGACACAAGGAGCTTCCAGGACCGGACACCCTCCCCGGGCCAGTCCTAGGTCCATTCCAGGCACTGCCCCCAAGCCTGTGGGGACCACTCACAGGAGAAGGGGCCACTCTCTGGGGAAGCCTAATCAGCCCTGCTCTGCATGCATCCTAAAATGACTCGAGATGACACCAACATCCCCTGGGCCTGCTCCCCTGGTAGCTTGTTTCCTCCTAGCCCTTCACACTGGGGTCAGGGGCCACCAGCAGGAAGGGGCCTTCCTGCCACACACAGGGCTTTTTGTCAAGGACCTTCCTACTATGTAGCCACCGATATAGCTCCCACAATGACAGATCCGGCAACAAAAACCTGCTGGGATCCGCTGGGCCTCAAGGCCAGGAGGGGCGGCTCTCAAGGCTCAGAACCCAGACCCTCAGCCTCCAGGGCCGCTCCCAATCACTCAGCCCACAGGCTTGTGTCCAGGCACAGCCCTCACCCGCAGCTGGGGGCTTCCGAGGGCTCTGAGATGACCATGCTGATCCCATAGCCACACGCCCTGAGCCTGGCAGGGTGGCAGAAAATGCCCTGCTTTCAATAGCACCGAGCAAGGAATCAGGCAGAACAGAGCCTGCACCAGGCAAACCATCAGAGCTCAGTTCCCAACAGGACCCAGAGGCCCTCGGGGAGGCAGACAGGAGCAATGCTGGAGCTGGGCCTGTGCTCGGCCACACAGGAGCTCGCCTGATGGGAGAGGTGGGGCAGGGTTCACAGGAGTGGGACGCCTCCCAGTCTGTTAAAGATCCTAATCAGCTGGGCCTTCAGGAGCCTCGCCCAGGAGCGGACTTGTGCAGGCTCCTGCTTGAGGGGTCTCGCTGAGGTCATTGCCAGGAGGTGCCCCTTGCTAGATATCCACCCACAGTGAGTTTCTCTCCAGGGAAAGCCCCTCAGAGGAGCCGGACCCCCTCCACCTCCTGCCCAACCTGCTCTGAGGACCCGGCTCCTTACAAGGCACCCACCCCCAGGAACACACAGGAGGCTGCACCAGCCTCAGAGACCCCAGTGCTGGAACGTATCTGTCACGGTTCAACTATACTGACCCCTCACTTGAATGGTCATCCGTCCTGGAGACAACTTTTCCCAAAGGGCTTGAGCGTCAGTCCTGCCTGCCCTCAGCCCAGGGAGCCCCTCAGCAAAAACCACTGAAGTCACATCTGCAGCTCAGCCCTGCTGAAACGCCCCCTCCCAGAGTCCCGGACACCTGAAGCCTGGAACCCGAGGCCTCTCCTGACAGCCATGCGTGCGCGTGCGTACGCACAGAATCTGAGAGCCCAGTCTGGGAACTGCCATCCAGACTCCTGTACCAAGAGACCACCGCACCCCTGCATGACTTCTGGCAGCACAAGCCTGCGTCCCCACAAAGACCCCAGACCACTACAAGCCCGGTCTGAGACAGCCCAGCACTGCGGGAGAATTAGCCCTCTGTTCCAGTCGACACCTGACTCAGCCCCGACCCCCCTCCTGGGAGTATTTACTGAGAATCCCGCCTCTGCCCCGTGAGGGGCGTGTGTCCCCACGACCGAGCAGCATCGCCATCAATTAAGTGGGCCCTGCTCCTCGGTGTCGGAACTAACAGGAGGGACTGGGCCCTTGCTACCCCAGTCTCTGTGAGGACAGGAGCGGACCCTTCATTGCCGGCCTGCGGTCACAGTGGCCTCAGGGCATCTACAAGAACCACCCTCCCTGATTCCTCACTGGAGCCCCACTCGGCCCCTCCCTGCCCCTTGCTCTCCCTCTAAAACACTCGTGTCCTCTGTGCAAACCCAGATGGAGTCACTCTGTCCCTGCTGTCAATAGTGATAATGACTCTGCTTCCATCACTTCGACTAATGTGAGGGCCCCTGACTGTCACTGAGTGACTATCTAACCTGTAGGACCAGGGCCCTGTGAACTGGGAACCCATGCGATCAGGATCCCAGGAGAGAGCGGGTGTAGCAAACCCCTCACGGCATCCCTACGCAGAACGAGACCAGTCCCCACAGCTGGCTGGAGGGCTGCAGGCCAGACCCTGGACTCACCGAGGCATCCACTTCCCTGGCCCTGTGGGGTGGTCCAAGCCTGCCTGCTCACCCCCCAAAGTCCCCAGGGAACATCAGGGGCTCTGGAATCCTGTCAGAAGAGGGAGACGGAGCCAAGTGGTCAGCAGACCTCACTGCAGCCGCAAGGGACCCCAGGGCCCTCGAGAGGGCAGTGGTGTGGATGGCAGGCAGCCCAGGATCCAGCTCCCATGAATAAGGCTGAGCCAGCTGAGCACACAGGTGCCCTCAGAGGGCAGAGGCCCTGGGGTGGCCAGGAGAGTCTGAGGAGGAGGTCCACGCTCACCCAGAGCTGGGGAACTAGAGTGTCCAGGAAGCTGAGCTCAGAGACCCCAGACCAGGGAGACGCCTGTGCGGGCAGCTGCGGCCCCACAAGGTGGGAAAGGAGTGAGGAGGTGGGGGTCTCCTCGTGCGCACTGTGGGGAGCCGGCCTCTTGGGAGTCAAGTGGCCGAGCCCAGGCCCCTGTCGATGGGAAACCTCGCTGGTGGGAAAGCAGCCCTGTCAGCAAATTCCAGCAAAGACGAGATGGGGGCAGGGGAGGTGGACCCTCGCTGGCCACGCCAGGGACTGTTCCTGGACGGGCCCAGAGCAGAACAGAAACAGCCAGAACCCAAGCCAGGCAAACCGGCCACCACACGGGCCACGGGGATCCAGGGCCCCCTGCGCTGGGAGCCGGTGCTCCTCGTGGTCCCTCACAGGCCTGTGCCCGGGGCTGCAGCCAGCAAATGCAGGAGGCCGTGTGCAGAGCCACCCCTGGACCCATGCAGGCTCGGGCGGGTCGTCCCCACTCACCCCGAGGTTCAGAGCAGAAACCACCGGAAACGCAGGCTGTTCCCACAGAGCCGGCCTGAGGCAGTGACGGGGAGAGGGCACAGGGCCAGGTGGAAGATTTTGTTGGGGCCTGTGTCACCGTGATGGTTACTATGCTGGTAGTTACTATGCCCACAGTGACACAGCCCCCATCCAAAACCTCCTCCTGACACACGTCCCCAGGGCCACCATGTCCGTCCCCGTGCAAATACACCCGACTCCTGACCAGAAATCTCTCCCAGGGTCAGAGGGGAGCTCAGCGACTGTAACAGAAGGAGACCCAGAGAAGCCAAGGGGACCTCCCACCACCCCATAAGGAGGTGAACAGGAGGAGGGGGACAGGGGCTGTGACAGGGAATCCCAGGAGGGACCCAGAAGACCATGAGGGGCTGAGATCTCTGGGGAGGGCCTGGGGGGCGTGAGGAGAGGAAGGAAGGAGAGTGAGCCCCCTCCTGTGCTTTGTCCCCTCACATTGTCACCATGTGCAGACACGCTTTAGCAATGAGATTCTCTTTAAATCCTACGTAAATATATCTTTAAACCTTACTGCCTGGCGGTTTTGGGAAGGGCACCAGGTCCTGGACCTGCAGCTTCTGCCCCTTCAGGGTTGGGTCCTGGCTTGACACAACGATTACCACTCCAGGGACATGGGCCAAGGTCACAGGGGAAGGGACGCCAGGTAAGCCCACTGCGCTGCCTCCCTGGAGCTCTGCCTCCATCCACAGGTCAGTCCCTTCATCCAGGTCCCCACCCAGCCCTTCCCTCAGAGGTGTTTCTGGGTGCATCTGTGTCACTGTGGTGTGAATTTCCTGGGCATGGATGTTATTACAACCACAGGGTCACAGCACCCATCAAAATCCCTGTCACTGCCCTCGAGAGGCAATGACGCCTTCCCCAGATTTTTGAACAGGGCCATATCCCACGGTCATAGTGAATCCCACAGTAGTGCAGCCAGAACCCACACCTGCTGGAGCAACAGGCATAGGGAAGGCCCACAGCCCCTCACACTTCCCAGACATGGTGGCAGTCGCCACTGCCAGGCTCCAAGACCAGGAGGGTCCCAAGGCCATGGTCCACTGGTATCCAGCCGCAGCTCGGAGCTGCCTACTCAGAATACATGAGGGTCAGGGCTGGAAGGCACAGAGACCACACTCTGCAAGGACCCTGTGAGTCCCCCTGGGTGGAAAGGGGCAAGTCGAAGGTGGGACTGGCCACCCTGAGCTGGACTACCCCCACCCTGTGGCCATTGGGCCACCTGGCCACATCACCCATTCCCCACGCCACTGTGTGCTCCACATCGCCCACACCACACGAACTCCACACCCCACAGGACCTGACACCCCTCACCACCCATTCCCCAAGGGATTGTCCCAGGTGGGTTGGGGGCCTGCCCCGTGGCTCTAGGAAGGTGAGCGGGGCTTCCCTGCAGGGGTGGCTGAGTGAATTTGATTTTGGAAACGTCCATTCAAGGAAGCGGGGTGGACACGTGCCCACGTCCCTGGGACCACCTGCTTGGCCAGTCCACCCCAGAGGCCAGTAACCTTCCTGGCCTTTCTCGGACCCAACATGCCAGTGGGGTCCACCAAGGACACTCACTGAACACTCAGGCACAAGGAGCGTCCAGGAATGGACACCCTCCCCAGGCCAGTCCCGGGCCAGATCCAGGCACCAACCCCAAGCCTCTGGGGGAGCACTCGCAGGAGACAGGGCCACTCGCTGGGGCAGCCCCGTAAGCCAGCTCTGCTTGCAACATGAAAGAACTTGGAGTCTCCCCCTGGGCCCACTCTCCTTGAGGCTTGTTTCCTCCCAGCCGTTTACTCTGGGGTCAGGGGCTTCCTGCAAGGAGGGGGCCTCCTTTCACCAGGGCCTTACTGTCAAGGACCTTCTTACTGTGTTCCTACCGATATAGCTCCCACAGCGACAGATCCAGCAGCAAAATCCTGCTGGGACCCGCTGGGCCTCAAGGCCAGGAGGGGTGGCTCTCAAGGCTCAGAACACAGACCCTCAGCCTCCAGGGCCACTCCCAACCACTCAGCCCATGTGCTTGCATCCAGGCACAGCCCTCACCCACGGATGGGGGCCTCCAAGGTCTCTGAGGTGACCACACTGACCTATAGCCACACACCCAAGCCTGGCAGGCTGGCAGAAACCGCCCGGCTCTTAACGCCTCTGACCAAGGAATCAGGAAGAACAGAGGCTTCACCAGGCAAACCGTCAGAGGTCAGCACCCAACAGGACCACAGAGGCCCTCTGGGAGGCAAAGAGGAGCGACACTGGAGCTGGGCCTGTGCTCGCCTGCATAGGAGTCCGCCCCATGAGAGAGGCAGGGCAGGGGTCATGGCGTGGGACGCCTCCCAGTCAGCTGTGGATCCCAGGCAGGTCGGTCCGTTCCTGACCTGGCCCGAGACAGCTCCAGGGGCATCTCCCAGGAGCGGGCTTGTGCAGGCTCCTGCTCCAGGGGTCTCGCTGAGGTCATTGCCAGGAGCTATCCACCCACAGTGAGTTTCTCTCCAGGGAAAGCCCCTCAGAGGAGTCAGTCACCCTCCACCTTTTGCCCAATCCTCGCTGAGGACCCGGCTCCTAACCAGGCGCCTGCCCCCTGGAACACACAGGAGGTTGCACCAGCCTCAGAAACCCAAGTGCTGGGACGTGTCTGTCATGGTTCAACTGCACTGACAGCCTCACTTAAGTGATCATCCATCCTGATGACACTTTTCCCAAAGGGCTTGAGTGTCAGCCCTGCCTGCCCTGCGCCCTGGGAGTCCTTCAGCAAACCCCTCTGACGTTCCGCTCACAGCTCGGTCCTCCAGAAACACCCCCTCCCAGAGCCGTGGACCCCTGAAGGCTGAAACCAGAGGCCTCTCCTGACAGTGGAGCTCTTCCCATGCATGGGCACCGAGAGCCTATTGGGAGATGCTGTCCTGACCCCAGAAGCAAGAGACCACCGCACCTTTGCAGAGCTTCTGGCAGCCCAAGCCGGCGTCCCACGGAGACCCTGACCCTTGAAAGGCCGGCCTGAGACAGCCCAGCGCTGCGGGAGAATTTGTCCTCTGTTCCAGCCGACACCTGACTCAGCCCTGACCCCTTTCCTCGGAGCATTTACTAGAATCCTGCCTCTGCCCTGTGAGGGGCGTGTGTCCCCACAAGCCAGGAGCGTCTCAACCCAGGACCTGGGACCCGGTCCTCGCTGATGGAACGGCCAGCAAGGGTGGGGCCCCAGCCCCCAGTGTCTGTGAGGACAGGAGCCGACTCTTCATTGCCGGCCTGCAGACACAGCGGCCTCATGACGTCCTCGTGGACCACCCTTACTGATTCCTCGCTGGAGCCCAGCTCGGCCCCTCGCTGCCCCTCGCTCTCCCTCTAAAACATCCGCGTCTTCTGTGCAAACCTAGATGGAGTCACCCTGTCCCTGCTGTCGATAGTGACAATGAATCTGTTTCTACTGGTTAGACTAATGTGTGTGCCCCTGATGGTCACTGAGCAAACCTCTGACCTGGACGACAATGGCCCTGTGAACACGGCACCCACACTATTAGATCCAAGGAGGAAGCGGGGGTCCCTGAGCCCCTCACAGGCCATCCCTCCTCAGACCAAGAACAGTATCCACAGACAGGTTGAGGGCTGCAGGTCAGGCCCCGGATTCACTCAGCGCCCACCTCCCTGGTCCTGTGGGAGGGCCCAGCCCGCCTGTTCACCCTCCGAAGGCCCCGGGTACAATGCGACACTGAGAATCCTGTAGGAAGTGCAGACACAGCCGTCCAGCCAGCAGACCTCACCATAGCTGCTTCGGGACCCCCTGCCCCTCTGGAGGGCAGCTTTGCAGAAGGCAAACAGCCCGGGCTCCAGCTTCCAAGATGAAGGCTGAGGCCGGCTGAGCATACGGGCGCCCTCAGCGGGCAGGGGCCCTGGGGGTGCAGTGAGAGTCTCTGGGGAGGAGGTCCACGCTCACCCAGAGCCAGGGAACTAGAGTGTCCAGGAAGCTGAGCTCAGAGACCCCAGACCAGTGAGACGCCTGTACGGCCAGGTGCGACCCCGTGAGGCAGGAGAGGAGAGAGGAGACGGGGTCTCCTTGTGCCCACTGTGGGGAGCCAGCCTCTCGGGAGTCAGGTAGCAGAGCCCAGGCCCCCGTCAATGGGAAAACTTGCGGGTGGGACAGGAGCCTCGTCGGCAAAGTCCGGCAGAGACGAGATGGGGGCAGGGGAGGTGGACCCTCGCTGCCCACACCGGGGACAGCTCCTGAGAGGGGCCTGGAGAGCAGAACAGAAACAGCCAGAACCCCAAGCCAGGCAAACCGGCCTCCACACGTGCTGCAGGGGATCCAGGGCCGCCTGCGCTGGGAGCCAGTGCTCCTCATCCTCCCACACAGGGCTGCGCACGGGGCTGCCAGCCAGCGAACACAGGAGTCCATGTGCAGAGCCGCCCCTGGACCCACGGAGGCTCCGACGGTCGTCCTCAGTCACCCTGAGGTTCAGAGCAGAAACCACCGGAAACACAGGCTGTTCCCACAGAGCCAGCTGAGCCAACAGAAGGGAGAGGGTGCAGGGCCTGGCGGAGGATTTTGTGGGGGCCTGTGTCATCGTGACAGTTACAATGCTGGTAGTTACTTATACTACACACAGTGACACAGTCCCCATCCAAAACTTCCGCCCGACACACGTCCCCAAGGCCACTGTGTCCGTCCCCGTGCAAACACTCCCAACTCCTGACCAGAAATCTCTCCCGGGGTCAGAGGGCAGCTCAGGGACTGTAACTGAAGGAGACCCAGAGAAGCCAAGGGGACCTCCCACCACCCCATAGGGAGGTGGACAGGAGGCAGGTGGACAGGGCTGTGACAGGGAATCCCAGGAGGGACCCAGAGGACCATGAGGGGCTGAGATCTCCGGGGAGGGTCCAGGGGGGCATGGGGAGAGCAGAGGGAAGGAGAGTGACCCCCCATGCTTTGTCCCCTCACCTTGTCACCACGTGCAGACACTACATTTGTAAACTCATGCCTTGATAGCTGAGGTTAATGTGTCTTTAAAACAGTTCACCTGGCAGTTCTGGGAAGGGCGCCACGTCCTGGACCTGTGGCTTCACTCTCTTCATGGCAGGGCCAAGCTTGACGCAGCCATTGCCACTCAGGGGACGTGGGCCAGTGTCTGGGGGCGGGGACGCGTGCTGAGACTAAGGAGCAATGACACAGCATGGAGCTGGGCAGGGACACTGAGGTACAGAGGAGGCAGAATTCTGGGGAAGATTCATTCCCAAGGGGTGACAACCATCAGGGACATGGGGGGCAGGGCAGGGGTCACGCAAAGGGCCAGCCCTCCAGCTCAGGATCTCCTGGGGAAGTTGAGAAAAGCAAACACCAACACTGGCTGGGGCATCTCTAACAGGTGCCAGAACTCTCTAGAAGCTCCAGAGGTTCCTGAGGGGAGATGCGATACGAACCAGCATCCCTGCTCCAGAAGGAGACGCCTCAGAACAAACTAGAGCTGCTGGGCCTCATGAGGGTCAGTCACCCACAGTCACCATGGACTCGAGGCCCAGAGGCCACTGAGGGGCCTGAAGAGGTTCAGACTCAGGTGAGCTCCAGGCCTGGAGCCGTGAGGGCTCAGGAGGGACATGTGTCGGGAGGGCAGGGCCCTGTGTTGTTGCCCCGGCAAACGTCACCTCACAGGGGCTCTGGATGCTCCAGCAGGGACCCCAGACAGGCGGAGAGGAGAGGATGCGGGGTCTGGCAGGGGAGGGACCTGGGCCTCCGCAGCTGCTCCTCCTCCCCTGCACCCGCTCCTCCTCCCCTGCACCCGCTCCTC
>NW_025798901.1:0-10375 GCF_021613505.1 Equus quagga
GAGGAGCGGGTGCAGGGGAGGAGGAGCGGGTGCAGGGGAGGAGGAGCAGCTGCGGAGGCCCAGGTCCCTCCCCTGCCAGACCCCGCATCCTCTCCTCTCCGCCTGTCTGGGGTCCCTGCTGGAGCATCCAGAGCCCCTGTGAGGTGACGTTTGCCGGGGCAACAACACAGGGCCCTGCCCTCCCGACACATGTCCCTCCTGAGCCCTCACGGCTCCAGGCCTGGAGCTCACCTGAGTCTGAACCTCTTCAGGCCCCTCAGTGGCCTCTGGGCCTCGAGTCCATGGTGACTGTGGGTGACTGACCCTCATGAGGCCCAGCAGCTCTAGTTTGTTCTGAGGCGTCTCCTTCTGGAGCAGGGATGCTGGTTCGTATCGCATCTCCCCTCAGGAACCTCTGGAGCTTCTAGAGAGTTCTGGCACCTGTTAGAGATGCCCCAGCCAGTGTTGGTGTTTGCTTTTCTCAACTTCCCCAGGAGATCCTGAGCTGGAGGGCTGGCCCTTTGCGTGACCCCTGCCCTGCCCCCCATGTCCCTGATGGTTGTCACCCCTTGGGAATGAATCTTCCCCAGAATTCTGCCTCCTCTGTACCTCAGTGTCCCTGCCCAGCTCCATGCTGTGTCATTGCTCCTTAGTCTCAGCACGCGTCCCCGCCCCCAGACACTGGCCCACGTCCCCTGAGTGGCAATGGCTGCGTCAAGCTTGGCCCTGCCATGAAGAGAGTGAAGCCACAGGTCCAGGACGTGGCGCCCTTCCCAGAACTGCCAGGTGAACTGTTTTAAAGACACATTAACCTCAGCTATCAAGGCATGAGTTTACAAATGTAGTGTCTGCACGTGGTGACAAGGTGAGGGGACAAAGCATGGGGGGTCACTCTCCTTCCCTCTGCTCTCCCCATGCCCCCCTGGACCCTCCCCGGAGATCTCAGCCCCTCATGGTCCTCTGGGTCCCTCCTGGGATTCCCTGTCACAGCCCTGTCCACCTGCCTCCTGTCCACCTCCCTATGGGGTGGTGGGAGGTCCCCTTGGCTTCTCTGGGTCTCCTTCAGTTACAGTCCCTGAGCTGCCCTCTGACCCCGGGAGAGATTTCTGGTCAGGAGTTGGGAGTGTTTGCACGGGGACGGACACAGTGGCCTTGGGGACGTGTGTCGGGCGGAAGTTTTGGATGGGGACTGTGTCACTGTGTGTAGTATAAGTAACTACCAGCATTGTAACTGTCACGATGACACAGGCCCCCACAAAATCCTCCGCCAGGCCCTGCACCCTCTCCCTTCTGTTGGCTCAGCTGGCTCTGTGGGAACAGCCTGTGTTTCCGGTGGTTTCTGCTCTGAACCTCAGGGTGACTGAGGACGACCGTCGGAGCCTCCGTGGGTCCAGGGGCGGCTCTGCACATGGACTCCTGTGTTCGCTGGCTGGCAGCCCCGTGCGCAGCCCTGTGTGGGAGGATGAGGAGCACTGGCTCCCAGCGCAGGCGGCCCTGGATCCCCTGCAGCACGTGTGGAGGCCGGTTTGCCTGGCTTGGGGTTCTGGCTGTTTCTGTTCTGCTCTCCAGGCCCCTCTCAGGAGCTGTCCCCGGTGTGGGCAGCGAGGGTCCACCTCCCCTGCCCCCATCTCGTCTCTGCCGGACTTTGCCGACGAGGCTCCTGTCCCACCCGCAAGTTTTCCCATTGACGGGGGCCTGGGCTCTGCTACCTGACTCCCGAGAGGCTGGCTCCCCACAGTGGGCACAAGGAGACCCCGTCTCCTCTCTCCTCTCCTGCCTCACGGGGTCGCACCTGGCCGTACAGGCGTCTCACTGGTCTGGGGTCTCTGAGCTCAGCTTCCTGGACACTCTAGTTCCCTGGCTCTGGGTGAGCGTGGACCTCCTCCCCAGAGACTCTCACTGCACCCCCAGGGCCCCTGCCCGCTGAGGGCGCCCGTATGCTCAGCCGGCCTCAGCCTTCATCTTGGAAGCTGGAGCCCGGGCTGTTTGCCTTCTGCAAAGCTGCCCTCCAGAGGGGCAGGGGGTCCCGAAGCAGCTATGGTGAGGTCTGCTGGCTGGACGGCTGTGTCTGCACTTCCTACAGGATTCTCAGTGTCGCATTGTACCCGGGGCCTTCGGAGGGTGAACAGGCGGGCTGGGCCCTCCCACAGGACCAGGGAGGTGGGCGCTGAGTGAATCCGGGGCCTGACCTGCAGCCCTCAACCTGTCTGTGGATACTGTTCTTGGTCTGAGGAGGGATGGCCTGTGAGGGGCTCAGGGACCCCCGCTTCCTCCTTGGATCTAATAGTGTGGGTGCCGTGTTCACAGGGCCATTGTCGTCCAGGTCAGAGGTTTGCTCAGTGACCATCAGGGGCACACACATTAGTCTAACCAGTAGAAACAGATTCATTGTCACTATCGACAGCAGGGACAGGGTGACTCCATCTAGGTTTGCACAGAAGACGCGGATGTTTTAGAGGGAGAGCGAGGGGCAGCGAGGGGCCGAGCTGGGCTCCAGCGAGGAATCAGTAAGGGTGGTCCACGAGGACGTCATGAGGCCGCTGTGTCTGCAGGCCGGCAATGAAGAGTCGGCTCCTGTCCTCACAGACACTGGGGGCTGGGGCCCCACCCTTGCTGGCCGTTCCATCAGCGAGGACCGGGTCCCAGGTCCTGGGTTGAGACGCTCCTGGCTTGTGGGGACACACGCCCCTCACAGGGCAGAGGCAGGATTCTAGTAAATGCTCCGAGGAAAGGGGTCAGGGCTGAGTCAGGTGTCGGCTGGAACAGAGGACAAATTCTCCCGCAGCGCTGGGCTGTCTCAGGCCGGCCTTTCAAGGGTCAGGGTCTCCGTGGGACGCCGGCTTGGGCTGCCAGAAGCTCTGCAAAGGTGCGGTGGTCTCTTGCTTCTGGGGTCAGGACAGCATCTCCCAATAGGCTCTCGGTGCCCATGCATGGGAAGAGCTCCACTGTCAGGAGAGGCCTCTGGTTTCAGCCTTCAGGGGTCCACGGCTCTGGGAGGGGGTGTTTCTGGAGGACCGAGCTGTGAGCGGAACGTCAGAGGGGTTTGCTGAAGGACTCCCAGGGCGCAGGGCAGGCAGGGCTGACACTCAAGCCCTTTGGGAAA
This sequence comes from Equus quagga, assembly GCF_021613505.1. Taxonomy (NCBI): domain Eukaryota; kingdom Metazoa; phylum Chordata; class Mammalia; order Perissodactyla; family Equidae; genus Equus; species Equus quagga. Next base: position 3,083 of record NW_025798901.1, read on the forward strand.
AGTGTCATCAGGATGGATGATCACTTAAGTGAGGCTGTCAGTGCAGTTGAACCATGACAGACACGTCCCAGCACTTGGGTTTCTGAGGCTGGTGCAACCTCCTGTGTGTTCCAGGGGGCAGGCGCCTGGTTAGGAGCCGGGTCCTCAGCGAGGATTGGGCAAAAGGTGGAGGGTGACTGACTCCTCTGAGGGGCTTTCCCTGGAGAGAAACTCACTGTGGGTGGATAGCTCCTGGCAATGACCTCAGCGAGACCCCTGGAGCAGGAGCCTGCACAAGCCCGCTCCTGGGAGATGCCCCTGGAGCTGTCTCGGGCCAGGTCAGGAACGGACCGACCTGCCTGGGATCCACAGCTGACTGGGAGGCGTCCCACGCCATGACCCCTGCCCTGCCTCTCTCATGGGGCGGACTCCTATGCAGGCGAGCACAGGCCCAGCTCCAGTGTCGCTCCTCTTTGCCTCCCAGAGGGCCTCTGTGGTCCTGTTGGGTGCTGACCTCTGACGGTTTGCCTGGTGAAGCCTCTGTTCTTCCTGATTCCTTGGTCAGAGGCGTTAAGAGCCGGGCGGTTTCTGCCAGCCTGCCAGGCTTGGGTGTGTGGCTATAGGTCAGTGTGGTCACCTCAGAGACCTTGGAGGCCCCCATCCGTGGGTGAGGGCTGTGCCTGGATGCAAGCACATGGGCTGAGTGGTTGGGAGTGGCCCTGGAGGCTGAGGGTCTGTGTTCTGAGCCTTGAGAGCCACCCCTCCTGGCCTTGAGGCCCAGCGGGTCCCAGCAGGATTTTGCTGCTGGATCTGTCGCTGTGGGAGCTATATCGGTAGGAACACAGTAAGAAGGTCCTTGACAGTAAGGCCCTGGTGAAAGGAGGCCCCCTCCTTGCAGGAAGCCCCTGACCCCAGAGTAAACGGCTGGGAGGAAACAAGCCTCAAGGAGAGTGGGCCCAGGGGGAGACTCCAAGTTCTTTCATGTTGCAAGCAGAGCTGGCTTACGGGGCTGCCCCAGCGAGTGGCCCTGTCTCCTGCGAGTGCTCCCCCAGAGGCTTGGGGTTGGTGCCTGGATCTGGCCCGGGACTGGCCTGGGGAGGGTGTCCATTCCTGGACGCTCCTTGTGCCTGAGTGTTCAGTGAGTGTCCTTGGTGGACCCCACTGGCATGTTGGGTCCGAGAAAGGCCAGGAAGGTTACTGGCCTCTGGGGTGGACTGGCCAAGCAGGTGGTCCCAGGGACGTGGGCACGTGTCCACCCCGCTTCCTTGAATGGACGTTTCCAAAATCAAATTCACTCAGCCACCCCTGCAGGGAAGCCCCGCTCACCTTCCTAGAGCCACGGGGCAGGCCCCCAACCCACCTGGGACAATCCCTTGGGGAATGGGTGGTGAGGGGTGTCAGGTCCTGTGGGGTGTGGAGTTCGTGTGGTGTGGGCGATGTGGAGCACACAGTGGCGTGGGGAATGGGTGATGTGGCCAGGTGGCCCAATGGCCACAGGGTGGGGGTAGTCCAGCTCAGGGTGGCCAGTCCCACCTTCGACTTGCCCCTTTCCACCCAGGGGGACTCACAGGGTCCTTGCAGAGTGTGGTCTCTGTGCCTTCCAGCCCTGACCCTCATGTATTCTGAGTAGGCAGCTCCGAGCTGCGGCTGGATACCAGTGGACCATGGCCTTGGGACCCTCCTGGTCTTGGAGCCTGGCAGTGGCGACTGCCACCATGTCTGGGAAGTGTGAGGGGCTGTGGGCCTTCCCTATGCCTGTTGCTCCAGCAGGTGTGGGTTCTGGCTGCACTACTGTGGGATTCACTATGACCGTGGGATATGGCCCTGTTCAAAAATCTGGGGAAGGCGTCATTGCCTCTCGAGGGCAGTGACAGGGATTTTGATGGGTGCTGTGACCCTGTGGTTGTAATAACATCCATGCCCAGGAAATTCACACCACAGTGACACAGATGCACCCAGAAACACCTCTGAGGGAAGGGCTGGGTGGGGACCTGGATGAAGGGACTGACCTGTGGATGGAGGCAGAGCTCCAGGGAGGCAGCGCAGTGGGCTTACCTGGCGTCCCTTCCCCTGTGACCTTGGCCCATGTCCCTGGAGTGGTAATCGTTGTGTCAAGCCAGGACCCAACCCTGAAGGGGCAGAAGCTGCAGGTCCAGGACCTGGTGCCCTTCCCAAAACCGCCAGGCAGTAAGGTTTAAAGATATATTTACGTAGGATTTAAAGAGAATCTCATTGCTAAAGCGTGTCTGCACATGGTGACAATGTGAGGGGACAAAGCACAGGAGGGGGCTCACTCTCCTTCCTTCCTCTCCTCACGCCCCCCAGGCCCTCCCCAGAGATCTCAGCCCCTCATGGTCTTCTGGGTCCCTCCTGGGATTCCCTGTCACAGCCCCTGTCCCCCTCCTCCTGTTCACCTCCTTATGGGGTGGTGGGAGGTCCCCTTGGCTTCTCTGGGTCTCCTTCTGTTACAGTCGCTGAGCTCCCCTCTGACCCTGGGAGAGATTTCTGGTCAGGAGTCGGGTGTATTTGCACGGGGACGGACATGGTGGCCCTGGGGACGTGTGTCAGGAGGAGGTTTTGGATGGGGGCTGTGTCACTGTGGGCATAGTAACTACCAGCATAGTAACCATCACGGTGACACAGGCCCCAACAAAATCTTCCACCTGGCCCTGTGCCCTCTCCCCGTCACTGCCTCAGGCCGGCTCTGTGGGAACAGCCTGCGTTTCCGGTGGTTTCTGCTCTGAACCTCGGGGTGAGTGGGGACGACCCGCCCGAGCCTGCATGGGTCCAGGGGTGGCTCTGCACACGGCCTCCTGCATTTGCTGGCTGCAGCCCCGGGCACAGGCCTGTGAGGGACCACGAGGAGCACCGGCTCCCAGCGCAGGGGGCCCTGGATCCCCGTGGCCCGTGTGGTGGCCGGTTTGCCTGGCTTGGGTTCTGGCTGTTTCTGTTCTGCTCTGGGCCCGTCCAGGAACAGTCCCTGGCGTGGCCAGCGAGGGTCCACCTCCCCTGCCCCCATCTCGTCTTTGCTGGAATTTGCTGACAGGGCTGCTTTCCCACCAGCGAGGTTTCCCATCGACAGGGGCCTGGGCTCGGCCACTTGACTCCCAAGAGGCCGGCTCCCCACAGTGCGCACGAGGAGACCCCCACCTCCTCACTCCTTTCCCACCTTGTGGGGCCGCAGCTGCCCGCACAGGCGTCTCCCTGGTCTGGGGTCTCTGAGCTCAGCTTCCTGGACACTCTAGTTCCCCAGCTCTGGGTGAGCGTGGACCTCCTCCTCAGACTCTCCTGGCCACCCCAGGGCCTCTGCCCTCTGAGGGCACCTGTGTGCTCAGCTGGCTCAGCCTTATTCATGGGAGCTGGATCCTGGGCTGCCTGCCATCCACACCACTGCCCTCTCGAGGGCCCTGGGGTCCCTTGCGGCTGCAGTGAGGTCTGCTGACCACTTGGCTCCGTCTCCCTCTTCTGACAGGATTCCAGAGCCCCTGATGTTCCCTGGGGACTTTGGGGGGTGAGCAGGCAGGCTTGGACCACCCCACAGGGCCAGGGAAGTGGATGCCTCGGTGAGTCCAGGGTCTGGCCTGCAGCCCTCCAGCCAGCTGTGGGGACTGGTCTCGTTCTGCGTAGGGATGCCGTGAGGGGTTTGCTACACCCGCTCTCTCCTGGGATCCTGATCGCATGGGTTCCCAGTTCACAGGGCCCTGGTCCTACAGGTTAGATAGTCACTCAGTGACAGTCAGGGGCCCTCACATTAGTCGAAGTGATGGAAGCAGAGTCATTATCACTATTGACAGCAGGGACAGAGTGACTCCATCTGGGTTTGCACAGAGGACACGAGTGTTTTAGAGGGAGAGCAAGGGGCAGGGAGGGGCCGAGTGGGGCTCCAGTGAGGAATCAGGGAGGGTGGTTCTTGTAGATGCCCTGAGGCCACTGTGACCGCAGGCCGGCAATGAAGGGTCCGCTCCTGTCCTCACAGAGACTGGGGTAGCAAGGGCCCAGTCCCTCCTGTTAGTTCCGACACCGAGGAGCAGGGCCCACTTAATTGATGGCGATGCTGCTCGGTCGTGGGGACACACGCCCCTCACGGGGCAGAGGCGGGATTCTCAGTAAATACTCCCAGGAGGGGGGTCGGGGCTGAGTCAGGTGTCGACTGGAACAGAGGGCTAATTCTCCCGCAGTGCTGGGCTGTCTCAGACCGGGCTTGTAGTGGTCTGGGGTCTTTGTGGGGACGCAGGCTTGTGCTGCCAGAAGTCATGCAGGGGTGCGGTGGTCTCTTGGTACAGGAGTCTGGATGGCAGTTCCCAGACTGGGCTCTCAGATTCTGTGCGTACGCACGCGCACGCATGGCTGTCAGGAGAGGCCTCGGGTTCCAGGCTTCAGGTGTCCGGGACTCTGGGAGGGGGCGTTTCAGCAGGGCTGAGCTGCAGATGTGACTTCAGTGGTTTTTGCTGAGGGGCTCCCTGGGCTGAGGGCAGGCAGGACTGACGCTCAAGCCCTTTGGGAAAAGTTGTCTCCAGGACGGATGACCATTCAAGTGAGGGGTCAGTATAGTTGAACCGTGACAGATACGTTCCAGCACTGGGGTCTCTGAGGCTGGTGCAGCCTCCTGTGTGTTCCTGGGGGTGGGTGCCTTGTAAGGAGCCGGGTCCTCAGAGCAGGTTGGGCAGGAGGTGGAGGGGGTCCGGCTCCTCTGAGGGGCTTTCCCTGGAGAGAAACTCACTGTGGGTGGATATCTAGCAAGGGGCACCTCCTGGCAATGACCTCAGCGAGACCCCTCAAGCAGGAGCCTGCACAAGTCCGCTCCTGGGCGAGGCTCCTGAAGGCCCAGCTGATTAGGATCTTTAACAGACTGGGAGGCGTCCCACTCCTGTGAACCCTGCCCCACCTCTCCCATCAGGCGAGCTCCTGTGTGGCCGAGCACAGGCCCAGCTCCAGCATTGCTCCTGTCTGCCTCCCCGAGGGCCTCTGGGTCCTGTTGGGAACTGAGCTCTGATGGTTTGCCTGGTGCAGGCTCTGTTCTGCCTGATTCCTTGCTCGGTGCTATTGAAAGCAGGGCATTTTCTGCCACCCTGCCAGGCTCAGGGCGTGTGGCTATGGGATCAGCATGGTCATCTCAGAGCCCTCGGAAGCCCCCAGCTGCGGGTGAGGGCTGTGCCTGGACACAAGCCTGTGGGCTGAGTGATTGGGAGCGGCCCTGGAGGCTGAGGGTCTGGGTTCTGAGCCTTGAGAGCCGCCCCTCCTGGCCTTGAGGCCCAGCGGATCCCAGCAGGTTTTTGTTGCCGGATCTGTCATTGTGGGAGCTATATCGGTGGCTACATAGTAGGAAGGTCCTTGACAAAAAGCCCTGTGTGTGGCAGGAAGGCCCCTTCCTGCTGGTGGCCCCTGACCCCAGTGTGAAGGGCTAGGAGGAAACAAGCTACCAGGGGAGCAGGCCCAGGGGATGTTGGTGTCATCTCGAGTCATTTTAGGATGCATGCAGAGCAGGGCTGATTAGGCTTCCCCAGAGAGTGGCCCCTTCTCCTGTGAGTGGTCCCCACAGGCTTGGGGGCAGTGCCTGGAATGGACCTAGGACTGGCCCGGGGAGGGTGTCCGGTCCTGGAAGCTCCTTGTGTCCAAGTATGCAGTGAGGGTCCTCGGTGAGCCCGCCTGGCATGTCGAATTTGAACCAGGCGAAAGGACCATGGGGCTCTGGGGTGGACAGGTCAACCAGGCGGGTCCCAGGGACATGGGCACATGTGTCCGCTCTTCTTCCTCGTAGGAATGTTTCAAAATCAAATTCACTCAGACTCCCCTGAAGGGAAGCCCCTCCCACCTTCCTGGTACCACAGGGCAGGACCCCAACCCACTCAGGACAATCCCTTGAGGGAACGGGGGTTGAGGGGTGTCAGGTGCTGTAGGGTGTGGAGTTTGTATGGTGTGGGTGATGTGGGGCTCACAGTGGCGTGGGGAAGGGGTGTGGCCAGGTGGCCTAATGGCCACAGGGTGGGGGCAGTTCCAGCTCATGGTGGCCAGCCCCACCTTCGTATTGTCCCTGTCCACCCAGGGAGACTCACAGGGTCCTTACAGAATGGGGTCTCTGTGCCTTCCATCCTGGACCCCATGTGTCCCCAAGGAGAGAGCTTCCTGAGCTGCTAACGGGACGCCAACAGATGGTGGCCTTGGGGTCCTCCTGGTCTTGGGAGGGCAGCAGGGGTGTGAGGGATGTCTGGTTGACATCTTGGCAGTTTTGGCCAGTTGCTTTCACAGCCCCATGGACTTGGACAGGATCCTGTCAGTGGCGACATCTGCTGTGCCTGGGAAGTGAGGGGCTGTGGGTCTTCCCTGTGCCTGTTGCCCCAGGGGGCTTGGGTTCCGGCTGCACAGCTGAATCACCCTACCCATGGGATGCAGCCTCCTTCAAAATATGGGGGATAGTGTCACTGCCTCTCTAGGGCAGGGACGTGGTTTGGGAGGCTGGCACAGGGTTTTTGATGGGCACTGCGATGCCGTGGTTGTAATAATTATATCCAGAATAGTAATACCACAGTGACACACACCCACCCGCAAACCCCTCTCAGGGGCGGGGTCGGTGGGAAGCTGGGATGTTGAGGCTGATCTGTGGACAAAGGCAGAGCTCCAGGGAGGCTGTGGGTGGGCTCAGCCTGTGGGTGTCCTGCTGGGAGCACAAGGAGACCCGTCACGACTGATGGATGGCAGCCATGCCGGCTCTGTCCTGAGGCTCAGCGGCCGAACCCAGCTGGCGTATGTGTCCATTTAGAAACCAACTCCACTGTCATGGCCTCTGGGTCCACAGATCAGGGAAAGGTGACCTTGGGGCCAGAACGTGCCTTCCACTCATGGGGCCAGAGGTGGCAGCAGGCAGGAGTCATTATTCTTGATGCCGCTGACCCTGGGACTCTGTATCCAGATTGTGCTCCAGGTCCTGTGAGGGTGACGGAGAGAACAGCAGCCTTGACCCACCTGGACCCTGGCCTTCAGCTCTGCCTCGGGCCAAGCAGTCTCACTGGCCATCTCTCTTGCCGCTCCCCTGTGGGCTCTGTCCTGTTTAAAGCCTGTGTGGCATTCATGGCCGTGGTGACGGGAGAGCTCAGTGATTCTGCGGGAGGACCTGCTGCTCCCTGGATGCAGCTTCAGTCCTATTGGTTCCAGCAGGGGAGGAGGAGCAGGTACAGGGGAGGAGGAGCAGGTGCAGGGGAGGAGGAGCAGGTGCAGGGGAGGAGGTGCAGGTGCAGGGGAGGAGGAGCAGGTTCAGGGGAGGAGGAGCGGGTGCAGGGGAGGAGGTGCAGGTGCAGGGGAGGAGGAGCAGGTGCAGGG